>NW_010973188.1:3341307-3380001 GCF_000737465.1 Haliaeetus leucocephalus
ACCAGCAAGCGCTCCAGCCACATTGCCCAAGTCGCAGAAGGCAAAGGCAGGGACTGGGAGAATGAGTAACCGCCCACTGTAGCAGGAGATCAGGTTTGAGACCATCTAAGGAACCTGAACGTCCACAAGTCCATGGGACCTGACAAGATGCATCTGCAGGTCCAGAAGGAACTGGCAGATGGAAGTGGCTAAGCCACTATCCATCATATTTGAGAAGTCATGGCAGTCTGGGGAAGTTCCCTCTGACTGGAAAAGGGGAAACATAACCCCCATTTTTAAAAAGGGAAAGAAGGAAGACCTGGGGAACTACAGGCCAGTCAGTCTCACCTCTGTGGCCAGCAAGTTCATGGAGCAGATCCTCCTGGAAACTATGCTAGGGCACATGGAAAATAAGGAGGTGATTGGTGACAGCCACCATGGTTTCACTAATGGCAAATCATGCCTGACAGATTTGGTCAGGGCAACCCCAAGCACAAATACAGGCTGGGCAGAGAATGGACTGAGAGCAGTCCTACAGAGAAGGACTTGGGGCTGTTGGTTGACGAGAAGCTCAACATGACCTGGTGATGTGCACTTGCAGCCCAGAAAGCCAGCCATATTCTGGGCTGCATCAAAAGAATAATGACCAGCAGGTTAAGGGAGGTGATTCTGCCCCTCTACTCTGCTCTTGTGAGACCCCATGTGGAGTACTGCAGCTCTGGGGCCCCCAATATAAGAAGGACATGGACCTGTTAGAGTGAGTCCAGAGGCAGGCCACAAGATTGCCAGAGGGCTGGAACACCTCTCCTGTGAGAGAGCTGAGAGATTTGGGGTTATTCAGCCTGGAGAAGAAAAGGATCTGGGGACACCTTATGGAAGCCTTACAGTACTTAAAGGGGGCCTACAAGAAAGATGGGGAGGGACTTTTTACAAGGGTATGTAGTGATAGGACAAGGGGTAATGGCTTTAAACAGAAAGAGGGTGGATTCAGATTAGATATTAGGAAGAGATTCTTCACTGTGAGAGTGGTGAAGACACTGGAACGGGTTACCCAGAGAAGTTGTGGATGCCTCATCCCTGGAAGTGTTCAAGGCCAGGCTGGATGGGGCTTTGAGCAACCTGGTCTAGTGGAAGGTGTCCCTGCCCATGGCAGGAGGGTTTGAACTAGGTGATCTTTAAGGTCCCTTCCAACCCAAACCATTCTATGATTCTATGAATATAAGACAATACTGTGTTAAAAAACAAAGTGTGCATGAAAATGCTTCTCAGGAAGGGGAAGGCTTTGCCTTGACTTGAGTCAGTGTGAAAGACTGAAAGTCACTGGGCCAAGAACATATGTCAACCCACTGTTCACTCCACTTCTTTGTCCTCAGACTGGATGTAGATGTGGCCTTGAATAGAAAACAAGTTTAAGACTTGGGGAATAAAGAAAATACAAAGCCACAGTACGTATTCCACTCATGAATTCCTGATTACAGTGGATGGGCTGAATGGTTAAAGGCCATAGCTGAAACCACAGACATGCAACTTCACATTTGACTTCAACTATATAGCCAAGCAAGTGTCTGGCCCTTCAAAAAGCTACAGTCTGAGAAATGGGCATATGAAAGGAAACAATCTTCTCTCCACTAATGATTTCCACTGCACTTTATGGGACAAGAAGGGGAAAAATAACTGAAAATTTTGGCAAGTGGGGAAAGAGGGGAGAGAAATATAATGTGTGCTACAAAACAAGCAAAAAGCCCCCCACCACAAAGAAAATACTTCCAAATGCTGGGTTGTTAGCTTATGCCATTGAATCGTCTCACTAGCCTTTTGCTGGCCTACTATTGCTGTCTCTCTATCACAAAGATAGATCTTGTAACATCCATGTGCCCCTGCACAGGAAACACTGGTCTGAGACTTGGGAACTAGTATTCATTTATTGTTCACCTCCTGCCCTTCTTCTGGCTTGGGCAAGATATTTCAGCAGTACTGCAGATTCCACCATTTTGCAGCTCAGATCAGAAAAGGGCTTTGAGAGGTATAAATGATGATTACTTGTATTGGGTTTGCATGGCAAGGTTGGGGTGGGGGGGGGAGCTACAGGAGTGGCTTCTGTGAGAAGCTGCTAGAAGCTTCCCCTGTGTCCGACAGAGCCAATGCCAGCCGGCTCCAAGAGGGACCCGCCGCTGGCAAAGGCCGAGCCAATAAGTGACAGTGGTAGCGCCTCTGGGATGACATATTTAAGAAGGGAAAAAAAGTTGCTGCGACACAGAAACTGCAGCCAGAGAGAGGAGGGAGAACACGTGAGAGAAACAACCCTGCAGACCTCCAGGTCAGTGAAGAAGGAGGGGGAGGAGGTGCTCCAGGCGCTGAAGCAGAGATTCCCCTGCAGCCCGTGGGGAAGACCATGGTGAGGCAGGCTGTCCCCCAGCCCAGGGAGGTCCACAGTGGAGCAGATATCCACCTGCAGCCCGCGGAAGTCCCCACGCCAGAGCAGGTGAGTGCCCGAAGGAGGCTGTGACCCCGTGGGAAGCCCGTGCTGGAGCAGGCTCCTGGCAGGACCTGCGGACCCGCGGAGAGAGCAGCCCATGCTGGAGCAGGTTTTCTGGCAGGACTTGTGAACCCACGGGGGACCCACGCTGGAGCAGCCTGTGCCTGAAGGACTGCACCCTGTGGAAGGGACCCATGTTGGAGCAGCCTGTGAAGAACTGCAGCCTGTGGGAAGGACTCATGTTGGAGAAGTCTGTGGAGGACTGCCTCCTGTGGGAGGGACCCCACGCTGGAGCAGGGGAAGAGTGTGAGGAGTCCTGCCTCTGAGGAGGAAGGAGCAGCAGAAACGATGTGTGATGAACTGACCGCAACCCCCATTCCCCATCCCCCTGTGCTGCTGGCGGGGGGGGAGGTAGAGAATCTGGGAGTGAAGCAGTGCCCAGGAAGAATGAGGGGTGGGGGGAAGGTGTTTTAAGATTTGGGTTTATTTCTCATTACCCTACTCTGATTGGATTGGTAATAAATTAAATTAATTTTCCCCAAGTCGAGTCTGTTTTGCCCGTGACGGTAATTGGTGAGTGATCTCTCCCTGCCCTTATCTCGACCCACAAGCCTTTCATTATATTTTCTCTCCCCTGTGTAGCTGAGGGGGGGCAGTGATAGAGCAGCTTTGGTGGGCACCTGGCATTCAGTCAGGGTCAACCCACCACAATACTGCATCAACATCATCATTTTTACTTTGACATACTAACACTTCTGAAACAAATCACACACAAAATATTGTGTGATAACTATCATTTGCTAAATGACACTACGTCATAGAAAAAGTATTTTTCTATTAGAAAATAAGGCTATTCATTAGCAGCCAGCTTATGATCCTCAAATCTCAAGCTGCTTTTTGCTCTTCTGTGCCATTTCTAACACCCATGTAGCACATAATTTCTGAAAGCCAGGAAAAGAAAAAAAAACTTAGGTGCAAACCACAAGGACTTTTTACTATAGCTTATATCTAGCAATGGACACTGTGAATTTATACAAGTATTCCCATTGCACTGAACAGCAGGACAGCTTTTTGCTTGAAAGACATGGTTGATCCGCATAGTAAGCTGACCATTGCAGACCCTGAAATATGTTTTCAAAATTTACCAGTGTTATCACTGTATGGTAGCTAATGCCACCTGACATTTGAAACATGATTAATCTGAGACACAAAGAACAAGATGATCTTCCAGGATAAAAGAACAATGTAGCAATTAATGAAACATTGCTGAAATTCTGAACTGGACACTAACGTTCACTCTGAGGTAACTGAAAATGCTATCCATGTATAATGCAAATCTTTTAGCATTTTAGCCAGGCTATGTAAGGAAGGAAAAAAAGTCCCATCAACTCACCACTTCATTATTTCATTATCACAATGATTCATGCAGTATTATTTTTAAGTAATTGTGAACTAACTTACCATATTCCAAGGATTACAGCAAGCTCTTCGGCACACAAATCAGGCACCTTGTACTGATCAGCATCTGCTAATTTCATCTCATTAAGCAGTGTATCATCATTTAAATCATAATTCTGTTGGAGGAGAAAAAAATATTTTAAAATAGATAGAAACAGTTGCAGAGAAATTTATGCCTTCAAAGTATGAAAAGATATAGACTTGCTTGAAAAAGGATAATACAAACGACACAATGGAAAGCAATTTACCATGATTATGATAGAATAACTGACTAAGCCAGCAGAAGGAATCATCATCCAAACTACTTTTGCTACGAGTATACTGGTTGTCATGCAGGAGGAAGAGCAATCAGAGCAACTTTAAGGTTACCTGAATATTGATTTTCTACTTAAATAAGGGCTGAAGGGGATTTTCCTTCTAAAATTGTTGCTCATAGTATTATCAACAATTTCCTCCTCTATTTCATATATAATACATACAGACAAGCTAAACCAGATTAGTTTTAAATGCCTTCCTAACATGCAGGTTTTCAGGCTAGTGACCATGGACCTCTAGGAATGTATGGATTTCTTTTTAAGTATCAGCAAAGTGCAACTAAGGAAAGATGCCTTCTGCCAGTACAGTTAAATTCCTTATACAGGGAACTGGTCCTCCTCTTTTTTCCTTGTTTTTTTTTCTTTTCTTTTTTTTTTTTTTTTAAAGGAGTTGTACAAATTAATGAAACATAGATTGAAAAAAAACCCACTGAGGCAGCACCTCCAGGTACTTCGTCCTGGTATTGTGGTTTAACTCCAGCCAGCAGCTAAGCACCACGGAGCCACTTGCTCACTTCCCCCCTACCCAGTGGGATGAGGGAAGAGAATCAGGGGAAAAAAAGTAAAACCCATGGGTTGAGATAAGAACAGTTTAGTAGAACAGAAAGGAAGAAACTAAAAATGATAAGAATAACAATAATAAAATGACAATAATAATAATAAAAGCATTAGAATATACAATACAAGTGATTCCCAAAGCAAACGCTCACCACCCGCTGACTGATACCCAGTTAGTTCCCGAGCAGCGATCCACCTCCCCAGGCCAACTCCCCCCAGTTTATATACTAGACATGACATCAACATGGTATGGACTATATCCCTTTGGCCAGTTTGGGTTAGCTATCCTGGCCTTGTCCCCTCCCAAATTCTTGTGACCTTCCAGCCTTCTTGCTGGCTGGGCATGAGAAGCTGAAAAATCCTTACTTAGTCTAAACATTACTTAGCAACAACTGAAAACATCAGCATGTTACCAACATTATTCTCATACTAAATCCAAGACATAACACTATACCAGCTACTAGAAAGAAAATTAACTCTATCCCAGCTGAAATGAGGACACCTGGTAAAGGCAAGAAGGGGTATTCTGAAAGGTTTGCTGCTGGAGAAGTACTTGTGACTTTCCATCAAATTTCCTCTGGAACGTATTGTTTAAGGAGTATTCAGTTTAACTTTTACAAACAAGCATGCTACCTGAAGTTCATTGTCTGTCATTTAACTTAAAGAAGAAAGTCATATAATCTGTGGCTGAAAAGTATAAATTACTATGTTTATAGAATTTGCATTTGTTTGCAAACAACAAAAGATTCCTTTGGCTGCAAGCAAGGAGGAGGTAGCTGTAATACTATTTCTCCTTCCCTTGAAAAAAACCCAAAACTAACAAAAAAACCAGTCCTTAAAACTAATTCTTGTACTACTGGGTTTTAACTACCAGTAGTATTTTTTATAATCTATTAAAAACAGAAAATGGATTTATATTAACAGTTTTTGAACTTCCTATTTGTTTCTCTTCTATGTCCTAGTAATAGCTGTTTCCAATGAATATAATATCTTCCATTGGCAAGGTCAACATGAGGGTCCACAGAAGAACAAAAAGTGAACAGGAATGCTTTGAAGTGGGTTATCTTCATTCATTGACAGTATTTTATCACTATATAAATGAAACTAAACTGTGATTTGACAGCAAATGTGAAGAAAATAAGTTTATTTTATTTAAGGGGATAATGAAGATATTCCCACTCTTGAAGGCATATTTAATACCATCATTTTCTTCTCTTACTACATTAGCATATATAAGGATTATCTACCACTTCCAGATGAAAATTATTTTAGAACACAGCACTATGCTAGTATAATGATACCACTTCATTAGATGTAACATAAATTACAATTTAATTTATAAGGCAATTAGTTAAAAATTTCCAGCTTCTGGTCTACATAATCTTTAAAATCTAGTCTGTATAAACAATACTGATTGCTTTAACTTCACTATGAATATTGATCAACTGAACTGCACTGCAAGTGTACGCTAGAGTTTTAAAAGAAATTCCTCATTCCCTCAAAACAAAAACAGCTCTGAATTTTTTAAAACTAATCAAACTATTTTAAAAAACTACTTCATATCAAGAGTCCTTATGCATCACCTCAAGCCTGAGATGACAGGTCACAGAAACTGACCTGTGAGCAAAGCTTTGAATTTACAATCTCAAATATTTATTTTGAAATGCAAATAGTTTTCCTTCTAGTGCCATTTGAGAGAACAGATAACATAATTGCTCAGCACCAGAGGGAAGCAGGAAGTGCTTGACAAGAAATCAGCCCAGGTACCAGTCCAACAATTGGTCACATTGCTGTACGGGTTGTATTTTTAATGGAATTAAATTACTGACTGCTTAATTGCAAAATAACATGTTCAATCTTCTTACTGAACAATAATAGGGGGAAAACTTTAAGACCATACAAATAAGCACTCCAAAGAAGATGAAAATTAGGCGTGACCAGTCTCAACTTGACCTTTATACATACTGGCAGAGTATAGTTCTCTTAAGAAATCTTCCACTCATCCAGAACAATTCCTATCTTTAGACAAATAGAGTATTTTCCTTTATCTGTGGATGGCAGATGTAAAATCAGAACACTTGAGAGGTGTGATCGCAGCATGATCACAGGCCTTTTAGCTTTCTATACGTATACATTAATTCTGTGGAGATTCTCAGCACCTCTCAAGACTTAGCTTCTATGCATTTGCCATGAATAGTCTTTTAAAAGTATACAAGATACACCAAGCACCTGTCCTAAACTTAGACAGAGATGCAATGATGTTGTTGGTAGTTTTTGGCAGATGAAGAATAGCATTAATTCCAATTTTAGCTAAAAGAACTTCAAAATACACCCAAGTCTGTCAAATTTGAGACCAGACCTGGCAAAAGAAACACTAGGACTCAATATTAAGTTAAGACTGACAAATTACATGAATAAGTTGTATTTTGGTACTACATTATCAATAAAGACATGCTAGAAAAAGGGGAAAAACCCCAAACCTTTAACTGGTAATTCAACACAAACATGAACTGGAGAGTCTACTTAGTCAAGCCTGGTCTAATATCTGTGACAGAACACTCACACATGATGTTAATAAAATATCTGAACTTCAAATACCCCAGGTCTTCCTCAAAGCGGCACATGGTTCTATTAATACTATTTTCTAGAACATCTGACGCGCACAAAATGCAGAAATAAAAGGTTCTGATTTTTAATTTTTTTTTTCCCCAGAAGTGGACTGTTGGAACAGAATGGCTAACTTTCCTTAATAGGCAGCCCGAGTAACGTATGACAGATTTATGCGACACAGTTGCTCAGACTTGCACAAAATTCAACACCCTCCCTATAGCCAAACCCTCTCAAGTCCTTTCTAGCATCACATTTTTACTTTTCAGTAAGAGCAGACCTGCTTACTTTCTCTGGCATTATTTTCAAGATACATTCAGTAAAATTTTAGTAGGAAACTGTGGCTAACATAAGCATGACTAATTTTTAAAGGTTCCAAACACGCCAATTTTCTTTCTCAAACTCTCTGCTAAACTTATTTCAGTATCTTTGGGTCTGTTCACTAAAAGGGCATATGCATACAGTATTTTATTGGCAAGGATAACATATCTCATTCCAGGTTACACCTAGAGCCTAAAACAGTGTTCCCTTTTTTACTGAGATGATGTCATTATTTTATTCCAAACTAAAGTACTTATCAGATATAGACTACAAAGGCAAATTCTTCAGAAAGTTGCAAATAACTGGAAAAAATAGTCAAACAATATCCCAGTTACGGACTCTCTGAGAACAATGCATCCTCTAATTTAGTTCTAGGTAAGTTGTACTTGAAGTCTACAACTAAGCCTGACACTCACCAAGTGGCCTCCCCTGAGCTCTCACTATCCTTAAATGGGTTGCTATACATCGTTCTAAGTTGTGACATGTATGCAGTCAATCTCTTTTCATCAAATCAAATACAACACTAATGACATAGTAATGGACAAACAAAAAAAGCTAGGATAGTCTCCTAAGATATTTGTGGTTCAATTTAGAAATAGAGAAGTATTGTCAAATTCTTTTACTTAAGATCCCTGCTTCACCTGGAAGTCTATCAAGGCATAACCTTTATTGATAAAAGCTCTCCAACTTGAAGGATAAATCTTGGACCATAATGCCTCAATTTATCTCTGGCTTCTTTAGGAAGTTGAAATAACTTTAAATCCCAACCAGAACTTCTCCTCATGAAGGCAAAATGCCATCCTGAAACAATTCAGTGGTTGTTGAACAAATTGAATTCATCATGCACACCCTTAGGACCAGTAGGGCCAAGTCACATAATTCATGTCAGTAGGAATACCTAGACCAATTTCCTATCTTCACACTGTTACTAAACATGTTTGTGCATTTCTCTGATGCCTTGCAGAATATTTTGAAATCTGTCTCACCTGTTCTCCTAACTTCATCATTCTTAGGCACTAGAAATTAATACATAAACTGTAGATCACATTTGCAAACAGCTTTTACTTGAGTAGCCACATCTGTCTTGCAGACAGTCATATGTTGTTTTACCCCATGTTCTTTACTATTAGGCAAACAACTGCCCCACATCTTTTCCAAAAT
The DNA here is from genome assembly GCF_000737465.1 of Haliaeetus leucocephalus. NCBI lineage: Eukaryota > Metazoa > Chordata > Aves > Accipitriformes > Accipitridae > Haliaeetus > Haliaeetus leucocephalus. The sequence goes on from NW_010973188.1 coordinate 3,350,182, forward strand.
CTTTCAGAAATCATAATTAAGTTTCTCCTAGGCACCACATGCTTTTCCCTTGCAGACACCCAAGAAAAGGTTCAGAACATTTTCATTTCAAGAAATTAAACCAGTTTTTGTCAAATACATACCATTGTTAAGTTTTCTAGAGGTGTTGGAGCTGGACTTAGTTCATTGTGAGGAAGGAGGAATTCATCTGTTCTTTGGACATCCAAAATAAGCTGTGCAACATATTTTTCCTGAAATCGTGTTCTCTTCCCCAAAGCACCTATAGAAAATTAATATAAGTTTATATTAATGAACACTAAAACCCAGTATTCCATCATATACTAGAAAGTTACTCACAAAAAAAGCAAAATAGAAAGAGAAACACACTGAGAATTAACCTACGAAATTTAGCAGTCATTTCACTCTGCTCGATCTGTTTGCAGCAAACTATATGCATTCTTACTGCTAGCTATGACATGCAAAAGAAATATACATTACAAACATACAAACACAGCCAGATAGGTCTTGCAAAGCCACTTTTCAGTAAATTCCCCATAACCCACCATATTGTCTCTTGAAAACTCACAGTCATCAAGTTTCATCAGTTCCCTACTTATTCCCTAGCAATAAACCACAAACAACTGTTCGATTTGCCTGCTAAAAGTTAATGACAACATAGAGACATTTAGGCAAATGAAAAACCTGTAATATCTTACAGGCCATCATTTTAAATATTTCAGATCTTCATTTGAAGACTTAGGTCTATGAAGAGGGATCACAGACATGACATTACCATAATACAACACATAAGATACTGTAAAAGTAACATGGGAGAGCGTGAAACAGCAAACCAATAAAGGCTGACCACTGAATTAATCAATATTCAGAACGCACAATGTGAAATTCCTGTGTTGTTTCTTCAGTTCTTTATTTGACCCTCAGACAACTTTTACTAGTTATCAATGTGGCAATTGACATTTATACCAAATTGAAAAGAAAAACATGTCTGTTCTTCCTCAAACAGGCTTCCTCAACCTGTTTGCAAGCTGCAATCAGAAATCATAGAACAATTTCAGGACAGTAACTTCAAATAACACAATCCTAACCAGAGTCAAAATGGAGCTAAAAATTACTCTATAAAATTTGGAGGTTTGCTTACTTAGTATTAGTATGATACAATGCTCAGATAATGTGAAATGTGAAAGTCAAATAACAGAAACAGAGGACTGAATGCTGATCCACTGCTGCTTTTGCAGAACCAGTTAAGATTAAGTTGTTAATTTCATTATCATTTTGAACATTTTGCAGGGCATAAAAATCTTTGAGGTAAAGATGACTGGCTGCTCATGTGACAAAGGTGTGAGGATGAGGCCACTGTCAGTAATAATCACCTGGCACAGGCACTGAAATAGCACTCACTCCCTTTTCTTCCTGGAGGTGGAAAAAGAGCAGTAGGGAAACCAGATATTAAACTGATTTCTCCTTTCCTCCAATCATCCCTTTTAATGGGAAAGGCCTGTGTTAAGAGTTTATGAAAAAAATAAAAAGGTTCTAAAAATACCACCTTAAAATCACAAGGCACACTGCAGAGAAGAGAGACATGCAGAGAGAAATACTGGATAATGATTCATACCAATTTTACACAGTAGCACTCAATTTCCAATTTTAATAATGCTTGAAAACCATTATGCTGTAATTCACTTCCTATTATGCCTTACTGCTTAAACAGCTGAATAAAACATTTGCAAAGCTATGCTGGTTACTGAGAAATTTACTTGCTACCACCCAGAAACTGATTTTTTTATGCTCTGAGATGCACACACCCCCTACCCCATTTTTTAAAGCAAAGAATTCCTTGCTATTACAGGGACAAAACATAATCATTTTTATTTGGAAAATATATATCATATGTGTTTAAGCTGGGGGAACAGTTTGCTTGCTTTATACCACCATAAATCCTCAGAAAAAGAGATGGAATCTACACAGAGACTTTACTTTCTGTTCCATATTAGAAGTTCCCAGGGATGCATTACTGGGCATGAAAACAATAAGCAGACAATATGCAGATCTCAGAGTTCAGCATTATTAATCTTCTAAGTTTATTTTGGATTACTAACCTTCATTTTAGTAAATTTATATGTAAGAAGGACCACAGTCTTCTCTTTTACTGGAAATTGTTTTGTGGAGTTATTGATGGTTGTGACTCATTGTGAGGGATATAAGGATGCTTTTTAATAAATGATGAATACAGCACAGACCTGGATTAATGGGACTTAAAAAAGGATACAACCCAAAACAAGTATGATTTATTCACACATTTCTAAAATAAGTTTGGAAAATATTGGTTCTAAATTCTCTCTTTAAGAACAGCGTAAGTTTCCATGCTGTCATAAAATGTTCAACTAGTAAGGATTACAACCATTAAGGAATAAAAACCTATTAAAATCCATTCCTAAAAAGGAAATCCCTTCCAAAAGCCTTAAAAATGTCTTTGCTAGAGGTTGAATTTTTACACTAAAGCAAAGTCTTTTTTGATGATGTAACATTCCTTCCATTTAGCCAAAACATGCATGTCAAATGAATTTGTCTAGAATGCCAATAATTCCCACACATTCAGTTTAGTTCATTTGCCTTCAGGTTAGACATCCTTCATAACTATTCTAATAGATTTATGGAGATAAACCACAGAACTTTTAGGAGTTTCACAACATTTTTCCAAGAGACTATATCATCAGAGTCTCCCTCTGGGACTAGCATAACCTCTTGGTAAAGAAATAAAAAAAAAAAACCAAAAAAACCCCATAAAATTCCCCTGCATCCAAACTTTTTTTTTTTTCCCCTCCAAACAGCAGGTTTTTTCCTAGGTTAGATTTAAGGAAATTATTAATCCAAAATCTAAAGGTCTCCTTTAAAGGGAAAAAACTTCCAATACATAGCTGTAAATTTAGTAATATCTGTGAGTAGCCACCTGCCGTTTTGATTTTACTTGTTCTTAGTTAATTAAATTTTTATAGCTTGAGCATCATCACAGGCACTGATGCTTTTAATAATAAACAAGAAAAATTTACATTAATTTTAAACAAAACCACCCTATAATATCAAGTTTGCAGTACATGCCACACATGGAACTTGTCACAAATACAGTATATGTTGTGCATTGGAAAAAAGGGTAGGATCAACTGAAACACATGGAACTCTTTAAACAAATATATGGAAATTTCTCCTATGTTTTAAGCAGATACCACTGAATATGATCAATTCATAGTTGTGCAAAAACATTATGCCACAAGATTTTCATTACAGATTTTTCAAAGTAAACCTTTAAAACCTTTGAAAAAGTGAGCATGGAGTTCCACAAAAGTTGTTTGTGGTTTGTTTTTTTGGGGAGTTTTTTGTTGGTTTTTTTTAAAATATTAAACTGACTCAGGATATAAGCAGGGGTAGGTGCAGCTCCAATATAAATATAAAGGAACAGCTAGCCTTGTGACATACAGTGGTATAATAGGATAGGAAAAGAGGCTGCAAGTTTCAGTTCCTTACTCCTTTCCACTAATAAGTCTATAGAAAACACCTACATAAAGGTTTTTGCATTTCTACTCAGGCACAACCGCAAGTTCTTACACAGAAGAAGTGTGCATTTTATGTAATTTTGATTACCTAGCAGGACCAGCTAGACCAGTCCCATACATGTAATTTTAAATGAAGTTACAAGTGCAGCAATCTGACCTTCCTGACTCCAAAGAATAGGTTCTGAAAGGATAATTATAAAGTCTCCATAGTGATTGAAGCTTTGATATTTCTGTTCATCAGAAATTTGACTTTTCTACTTATTTCCTACGATGATAACAGTCCTGGAAGTGACTTTTAAATGCTATTTACATGGAGTAGATCTAGGCATAAAAGGTGAAAAACTGCATCAAATCATCATGCAGACTTCTTTATAAGTGCCTCCAAATAAACAAAAATATTCATCATGACACCAACTAGTTTCAGAAGTCCTGTAACACAGACAACTAGACCTAGAATTTTATATGAAACACGAGAAGGAAGGATCATAATACTACACCTGCTCAGACCCGCATATTAGGGATGATACTATAACCAGATGGTATATTTCTCTTCCCTTTTCTAAGCAATGCTAATTCTTAGAAGACAAGTAAGTCCGACCAGTTAAAAGTAAAGATCGTTCAAAATATAGTTCTTTTACTTCGGTACATAAAAAACCCCCAACAAATCGTAGGGTAGCTTGGTCCAACCAACCATCCTCATAGACTGTACAAGCAAAACTTACCTGTCAGATTAATCTGCAGTTTTGTTATGTCTTTAGCTGCACTGAAACATTGTTTAGCTTTTTTATACTCATAGTAATACAAAAATGTATAGGCAGACTCAAGATGGAACTGAACTGCTAAGTGCCAGCCTTCACCACCTGTGAACAAAGTTTCTGCTTCTGTCACTGCAAATTAAGAAAAAGAAAAGCTATCAGGATGCAGTCCAGGAGAATGACATTTTTAAAATACATTTAAAACACCAGGAGAGAAAGAGTTATGCTTAAAGCAAACCTGTTGTTCTTCACATCTCCACACATGTAAAATCCACAGTCAGTGTATAAAAGATATGCACTACTTAAAGTATTTTTCAAGTTTTGTATCAAAGGATTACTACTAGAACAAAGAAAAGTTTATGTTTTTTCTTATATTTTACAGCAAAGCTAAATTGGGATATATTATTCTTGCAGGAATTAAACAACTGTCTTGGACCTGCTAAAGAACATAGGAACTCAGAATACAGGATACTGAGGTAATATCCTCAAGTAGCAGGTTTCAAATGAGAAAAAGCTTCACCAGCAGACTGAGCACTGAATGGGGACTTAGGATTCTTTAGCGGTTTTTGTTTGTTTGTGGGTGGGTTTTTTCTTTTTTTTTTTTTTTTAAATAATTACTGATTCGCTGAGTGATAATGATCATGCTCTTCATCTGAACAGGAGAAAATACCTTTGTAAATAAAACTGAAATCTTTAGGAAAGAAGACTTGATACTTTTTCATCCAGCATAGAAGCATTTGTATTTCTTATATTTAAATTCTACCTATAAAAATACAGTAAATGACAAAAGAATATTCTTGCATAGTAAAATACAGACCATTAAGTTGAAATCAATCCCTGTGAATTATTTTTAGATGTAAACTTTTTTTGCTTTGGGCTTTATTTTACCAGAAGGTATTTACATAATAGAATTCTTTCAAAACTCACAGCATCACAGTACCTAAAAAGACCAGTACCCAAGATTAACACAGATGCTATGTTACTTAACGGATGCTTAATTTTTCAAACACGCTCTATTAAGATCAGTAAAAAGTCTTACTATATGAAAAACTAGTATCATCAAGGATTTTTTAAACATTTTTCTATGACTTCTGAATTTAGACATTGGCAGTCAACTCTAGCCTGAACATATTTATTGTTTAAACCTCCTAGGTGTTTTGGGGTTTTTTTAAGTACTTGTTAATCCTCAAAATCTTTCAATTAGTAGAGAGAGCTGCTAAGTCTGAACATATTTTTACACAGCAAGTATAACATTCTTTTTTAATTCAGAAAATAAGAATTTGCATGGTTAAAGCCTGGTTAGTAACTTAACTTTTTTCAAAGTCTGAATTTAGATATTTTGTTTAAAGAAAGCAAACTGGTAATTTAAAAATATTACTCCAATGGTTTTCAATTGAAGTAGGATAGAAAATGCACCAGATTACATCTTAATCTTTAAAAAAACAAACCCTGAAGAGACTACAACTATTTAAAAACAAAGTCTGTTCAATTTAATCACTGCTTTTAACACAAAGCCGATTTCAAACGTATCACTTCAAAACTGAGAAAGTTAGCTAAAAGTTAACCTCACGTTTAAGTAATGTCCACTCTTCATTAAGAAACAATCTGAGGCTTGAATGCTTTTGTCCATATTTATCATTAAACACATTCTCTTTTTAAAAAAAGAAAGAGAATAATGCCCACAGGACAATAAAAAACCTGTCTATCTAGCAAAAGCTTTTTTTAAAAAAAAACCAACTCTTTTTACAAAGAACAATTTCAGTAAATGATTTGGGACATTTGCCATCTTTACCTGCTTTTCATACTCTATACATATACAGTGCCACTCTGATGGTTTCCCAAAGGACAAAAATAGTATTTACACAAGAAAAAAATATAATTATTTTTTTCTATGAGGTATTATTAAAAGCACTCAAAAATTCACTAAGAATTTTATACAAATGCAAACAGATTTGCATTGACTCTTTAGCATGGCTTGAGCCACTAAATCCTGAAAGGGCCATTGTCAGTGCAACAAAGCTTATGAGATACTGAATGTGCAGGTACACATGTAGAAACCGCAAAAAACGCAACTTTCCAACTGAATGATTCTGATTCAATTACAAAGAAAAATCCAAGTTATAGTCTATAATCATACGTTACTTCTTGATTTTTCCATACCTAACAAGTTTCAATTATCTGAATATAAAATTACTTGTGCTAGAACCCTATATATACTGCTATAATGAACTAAATTGATACATCAAGAAATTATCTCACCACTACCTATCTAAATATCATTTACTTACAGTGCTAATCACAAAATTTGGGAAGTTTAGGCATTTGAGACTTCAAGGACCTTTGTGGAAAGCTTCACATCATTACTAGTATTGATTTAGCTGCACAGAAGCACCCATGTCCCAGACTTCCTTAAGACATCCTTCTGGCATCCCATACCATGTTTGGCACAGGACCAAATGGATGGGAAACGGCCCTGAGCCCTGTTGGTTTTGCACAACAGCTGCTTCAGAACAGCAGGAAATCACTGCAGCTGTCTTCTGTTCAGGTAATGATGTTAACCTTACACTTGAGAACAATATATTTTAAATAGAAAAGATCATTTCTCTTGAATTTGAATATCTTTTTCTCTAGTAATTAAGACAAAGTTTTCTAGTCAAGTTGATACAGAAAAAGCAAGTGGGTTTTTCAACCCCTAATCAAAGACTATTTAAAAGGTTTATTAAGTATTTATTTTATGGAATATGAGGGTACTTGTTTGAAATACCAGATGGCTTTAATTAGAAAGTAAATAAACTGTTAGAGGCAGCAGGCAGCAAAACCTGCCTGGAAAAACTCACTACAGATTCAAGTGTACTTTACATCACCCTCTCTGAAAACCATATCCAGGAGGAGTTTCAAAACAGGTCACTGAAAACAGACATCTTAGTACTTATATAGTATCTGTGGCTATGCAGCAGCATCCTCTACACAGATCAGGGCTGTACAAACTACTGTATGTCTACCCAGTATCATCTAGTAAATGAATTTTAATTAATTTTATGATTATGTCTCTTTCAGTTTTGTTCCAAGTTTTTAGGTATTTCCAAGAAGAAAAAGTAAGAGTCACATAAATGTGCTACAAATTTCTCTATTACAAATTTTACCTACTTAACAGAACCCAAGTGTTTTCATGTGCTCTGCATTCTCTAAAGTTAACATAATGAAACTATTCTGTCAAACAAGAATTGCAGTACTCAAATAGAACTGCAAAACCACTGGCATCCAAATATCTTTGATGCTGGGCATCTATGGAACATATACTCAGAACAACAAAAAAATTACCTAGAAATGAGAAGATGACTATTTACAGTTTCTAAGCTTTTTAAAAAAAATATTACAAACATATCTCCTTAACCTTCCTTATCAGAATGAAATACACTAGCACCACTTATTTCATAATACAAAATGTATAGATATTTTTAGGCAAATATTTAGAAAATATACAATCTAGAAGTACTGTACAATGTAACACGCAAATATTCAAAGCCTTACTATACTAAAACTAAGCAACAACAATTTTGTCTCAAAAAGCTTACCCCTAACCGTCAAACTAAGCAAAATGCCCTCTCTGGAACAGTTAACCACCTCTCTGCAACTCTGTTTTTAAAGTGGCTAGGAGAAGTAGGTGAGAGATCAGCTTTTACAACATATCCTGGAAGTCACATTTTAAGGAATTTTTATTTTCAATACAAGCATTTAAAAAGGCTAAACTTTTAAAACTAAACCCACTACACTGACAACACACATTTTTAAAGTAAAACTCAGTTTGCTATAATTTAATTTGGAAATTAAAAATGCAACTTAGATTTCATTTTTCACACCTGTTAAAGTCCAACCCCCATTCCCAGTCCTTAGCCTATAAATTAACATGACAACAAATTTATCATGATGTGCTTAAATTACACCTGTCAATTACTTTAATATGTGCATCAAATCAGCAACACTTCCAACTTTCCAAGAACTAGAAATTTTAAAATTACAGACTAAAGAATAAGTAGAATTTAATCTTAAGATTCCCATACCTGTGCAAGATAACTCTATAAGTTAGTTCAAAATTCTCTAATAAAGTATAAAAACCTCCCAAAATCTTAGTTTACATCAACTGCAACAAATCCCTTCCACTCCAGTCCTTTCAGCATCCAGTAAGAGCATTAAGTCAGTTGCTTCTTCACTGCAGAGGACCCAATAAAATCCTCTGCTCGGTTTCATTACTGTGCTAACATCTTTGTTGCCTGTTTGGAAGTTCTTCAAGGACCAAAACTCACTTCATATTTTACATATAATTTGCATGGCCTGAACCTACATATGGTTCAGATCAAAAAAGCTCCATTAAGGTGTGGTAAGAGAGGGAAGATGTGAAACTTTGGAATTTACAATTGCCGCCTTCGTCAAAATAAAACATACATGACAACTCATCTCTAAATGCAACAGAAAATTTCTTAAATGTAATTGGTTGGAAATTTCAGGTTTGTGAACTTAAATGAAGAATCTTTAGCTAACTAACTGGTGAGGGGCAAATGTACATAAAAGCTTGCCTCCTTTTTCCAGCTTTATCCATTGCTGTAGCAAATGATATTAACAGTTTACGTAAGAGTTTATTCCTCTTAGAAGAAAAGCCAAGTGATATAATTACATTTGACATTTTAACTTTCTACGTTATGCTTTTGTAAACATCAATATATATATTACATAATTCAGTTTTAACGTTGTCTATTTTCTCTACATATAATGCAGAGAGGTAACAAATTTCAAAACTTAGATGGGTATAGGGAAAACAGGAAAAAAGAAGTTTATCTTCCCCATGAAGATACAGAAGAACAAGGACATTTCCTTTTCAAACCCAAATGAGCTCAGTTAAATAAGGAATGAAAACTGTACAGAATGGCTTCAAGTGAGCTTGTGATATGTTAACAGTGCTAAGCACGGGGGAAGAAAACCTTTGTCTAGAATCACACATTCCCATTTTCATCTTAGAGGCCAGAAAATACTATGTGCCATATAAGCCCATGTCAATTTAAGTGAATTCTGTTGCCTCTCTACTATCCATAGTTACATAAGCATCTGATAAGCATCATGTTGCAAGAGTTGTGCCTACAAATTCCCCTCCCCCATGATGTCTTACAGCTGATGAAACCGAGTAATTGGAAACATACCTTGTTTTATGCAGGTCTGGGCAAGAGTAAATAGCTCAGGTGATCTCTCCTCTAACAACTGCTGGTGAATATTCACACATCTTAGAGTCCACCAAGACAAGGTCTGAAAGAAAATACAGATACTTCAAGTTAATAAAAAGTACAGATCCTTTTTGAAAAAAAAAGTAAGTGGCTTTAAAATACAGATTTTGTAATCTATTTGATTCTAATTTCTAAAAAAATATAAACCCATCCAAAATAGCTGTTTATATAAAAAGTGAGCAGTAACCTAGCATAGAGATGAACATATTCAAGCAGCTCTACAGTGCTCTAAGAGTTTGATGGGCTTTTCCTCTGTTAATTTCTCTAGCTGCTCTTTGAACCCTGCAAATCTTTACGACCACAATCTGGCACAAAACTCTGAGAAAAGAAGATAAAAGAAGTACTTCTGTGTGCTTATTTTGGAGTAGCCACTTGCTACTTTGATTTCACTCCTCCTAATTCTTGTAACAGAAAAATAAGAAAAAAAAAAAGCTGTTTCCTACTTATCTTTTTGTGTCATATTCATGATTTTAATAGACAGCCATGATCTCAGTCTTCAGTAATATTTCCAAGTCCGATCATCTGGTGTTGCCCTTCTATGTATTTTTCCCAGTTCTGTTTAACCTTTTTTTATTTCTTCAAGAGTGGGTAAAAAGGAGACTGAGAGGTAGAAAAGGGCCAGAACTGCTCATGAGAACACCTTGCAATCACAACTGAAAGTATTAATGCTTGTACATGGAATTTCAGAAGGGCAAATACCTTACTGATCTAAGTAATCATTCTATAGCAGAGCTGAATCACAGTTGACATACCTGATTTTAGAAAGCTGGGTACACAAAAGTTCCCCAACATATCTTATCCCTCTCTAGCTGCACCAGGTGGAAATGCATGGAAAAGCTAACTGATAATATAATATTCTGTTCTCAAAATTATACTTAAAATTATAATCTCTGAACATAGGGCATACCTCTACACAGGCTCTAATGATTACTAGTTATTCTGCTACTGTTAGCATGCCAATCATTTTCTATGAAACAGATGTTTGATTGCTTCTGAGAAGCACCCATCTTCTGAACTTTTTATACAGGTATGCTTACATCAGACTGACCTAAGGGCTGTACATTATTCAAGCATAAATATCTAAACCAATCACATGTAGTTAACTGTAATGTTCCTAGAAAGGAACTATCAAAAAGAATAATAGCATCTATTTCAAAAAGCAATGAAAGATGACTTTTGATATCAAGCTGAACAGAGTAAAAGCACACAAACAACAGACTTTGCGAAGAAGGTCAAATCCCAACATTTCACCACTTATTTAGAAATCTAAAGGCAATTCAAATAAGAAGTTTCAAATTACTTCAGTTTAGCTTTATATAATGAAGTATTCATTTTCCCACACAACCAAGTATCCAGCTTAATGATACAATTTCCTGAGGCCTGATGCTTGCCACTCAGAAATGTTAGAATCAGAGAGAACCTATTTATAAAGTTTCAGGTAATCTAGCTGAGCTCTGTGCAATATTCTATCAGCAATGTTAGTTTTTTGGGAGCCAAGTTAAGAATTTTTGGATGGTTTTTAAGCATTTAATCTTCCATGTACAATAGCATTTTTAAATAAAACAGGGCTTTATTAATGCTTTAGATAATATATTTTGGAGTATTTCACCCTATTTTAAATTTATTTGCACTAATCTTAAACAAGCAAAAATATTAAGAGACTTCCTTTGAATCAAGCTGAAACAAGAGAAAAAGAATGGCAAGCTTTAATTGCTACATTGACCTGTTGATGAAAGTAGTTTTTACCAGTTGTTGCCTTTGAACTACTATCCAAACTTGATGTAGCCACAAATAATTGAACCTCCACTGGGAGAAGGCATCCCCCCATTATGTCAGTCTGAGGGGAGGCAGCAAGGGAACTCTCTATACCAGGTACATTCACTGCCTCCCTAACTGACCCAATTGCTGAAATTCCACAGCACTCATCTGTGAATAACAGGGAAAATGATGGAAGAACTTGGCTTCCAGAAATGCAGTACAGCCAACATCTCCCACACAGTTTAATTCATCACTCATACAAAGACCCAGCTGGGAATGCATGTTGTCAGCCAAGCATAAAGAGGGACCATGTGGCATTTTGATTTCCAGCCAAATTCTGTTCAACTGGAATGCAATAAGGAGAAGTTGCTGCTGTTAAAAGTCCCCCAGCTCCAGAGAGTCCTGCTACCAACCAGCCTGCTCCTAAACTACAAAGGAGGTAGTGACAAAAACCCTCTCAAGAGGAGGTTCATCATATCTTCTTGTTTTTAATGTAACAAGCACAACAAAGAATTAAGGTAGCCTCCACATGGACACCTGCAGAAGAGGTAGAGGACAATGACAAAAAAAAGAGAGGACTTCCTTGGCATCTAGAACTCATGGCTTAGAATTCATACAGTAATGGTTAACAGTATCCCAAAGCTTGTTAAAAAGGACATAATATATGTATGCTGCATTATAGGGCATATTCCCCCCACCCCCCCTAACTAATGTCACAAAATACGTGTCTTTTAAAAAAGTTGCTTCCTATTAAATTTTCTAATTTTTCCAGGAAATGAAAGCATCTTTCTTCTCTTTTAGGGAAAACAGTGAGAAAATAGCTTATCTTTAAGAAAAAAAGATACTTGTGTTTAATTATAATCACTTTGTCTGAACTGTTTCTTAGAGGGAAAAACCTCAGAGCTACAGAAAAAGAAATGGAAGTTATACAGATTCAGTGAGGTATGAAGAAAAGAATGAGAGAACCAATGAATGAGTAGCTGGCAGTCATAATCATTAGTCACATTTCTTACCTGAAGAGATGCAAGTTTGTGTCTTAAATTCACAAGGATTATCCTGGCTATAAGCAGCAAAATAGGATGAGAAGTCAAGGTATAGACTGATTCACCATCTAGAACCAGCGTCTTCAGAATAGCTGCATGCAGCATTTTTGGCTGAAAGAAGAATGAAAAAAAAAATTACAAGTTTCATGAAACCTAAGTAAGTTTATAAACAAATAATGTAATATAGAATTAGGAAAAATAACTATTCATGTATTTAAGGAAAAGTCTGCTCAAAACAATAAAATAATAATTAAAAAATCACTGTCTCTTGGAGTCTCAACGTTTTACCAAGTCATGGTGAATTCTGCCTTGTTTCTTGCTGTCCTGGTACACCATACCAACAAGATCTGAAAGACTCTGATTCTCTCCCACCTGAAATGCATATGTCCAGTTAACACTATCCCCAAACACATTCCAGTAATATAATCCTTCCCATGATCTAAGGAGAAAAGCTGCTGGTAAATCCATGCCATTCAATTTGTAATCACAAAAATAAAATAATTTGTTAATTACATTAATCCTACAGCACTCAAATACACTAGATATTCCTCCAGTGATGCCAACGCGTGTTATCTTCCTCTTTCCCCAGAGGGAGCTTCTTGCTGGAGTTGCATCAGGGCAGCAATGAGCCATTCTTCTGTTTGTCCAATAAAAACCTCTCTCTGCTTTGGATGCTTTCCTGTATGACACTCCCTACAGTAATTCTTTTACTTAATGGGCTCCAGGTAGCTCTCCGGGGAATTTGTCTCTCAGTGGTGACTGTCATCTGACAGTCACCTATTCTTCTCTCCCTTTTAATGCAATGAAAGCATTCAAGCAGTTTATCTTCAGATTCAGGGAGATGTCAGTTCATCAGTTTATTCCTGGTTCTCATATGGCAGGTTTCCTTTGCAAACTAAAAAAAGTAGGGCTTTTGTTTTCAGTTGGTATGAAAGGGGCAAAAAAAGGGAAAGGAAGGGAAAGAGAAGAAGAGAAGGTTAAATGACAGCTTGCATTGAAGTCACTTGCCTGAGAAAGATTCTTATTCAGTCTACACAACCAGGACAGAAATTATTTGAATCACATTTCAGCTTTTAAAACTACACAAATAAGGTAATTTCTAAGTTATTTGAAACTCTTTTCAATACCTTTACCAACAGGTTACATTAAAGACAGAAGTTGTTAATCTACATTGTTACCCTAGTTCACTTTTTAATGACTGAGTAATCTTCAGGCTTTTTTTTCCTCTGATTTGCTTAGGTTTCTTAATTATTTATCTTACATTAACACTGAAAATACTTTTACTTTATAGACAATGACTTAGGACTTTAAATTATTTACTCAAAGTGGAATGCTTGCATGACATCACTGCAGTCATTTCAACCCCACTATGGAAAACAAAATTTACAATAGTCTGACAAACCACTTGAGAATAAAGGAAAGAAACTGCCAACTGGAAGTATACCAGATCCCTCCTACCTCTAGGGATTCAGAAAGGAACAGCCTTACCAACATCTCTTCTCCAATTTTGAGAAAGTCATCAATCGGTACTTCTAAAGATTCATTTTTAAAATACACACACACATATATAATAGGACACAATATAATTTTCAGTTTAACTTAGAACTTTTTTTTTTTATCTGCTCCTTTTTGGTTCTTTCTATAATCAAAGTAGACTGCACTTAAAATACTCAGTGGGAAAGCAAAGAAGCCACAAGCTTTGTTACAGAACCATTTTCTAAGCCAGCCTTGCTATGCTACAGTAATCTATGCTTGTTTAAGCACCGTAGCAACCAATTAATCTCAAATTCACATTTCAAATCCTTTCACTGGAGAGCTCAGTCCAGCTAATGTAACATTACAAGGAATGTAATGAAGGAGGGAGAAGGGAGACATGTCACAGCCTTGGCAATAAACCAACAAGTCTCAGAGCCAAAGAACTGCTGTCTTGTATTTTAACAAGTCTACATTCTCTTCCATGAAGCAAATCCTATACAGGAAAGCAGACATCCTTTTCTTTTAGCTGAGAAAGCCTAAACCAACATTCATTCTTCTAAATTCTGCTCTAAGACTGCATTATCAGTGCAGAATTCTAACAATTTACTGCCCTAAGGTAGTCTTTAAGATGAGAGAACAGCTACATATAGAAAAGGTAGACATTTAAGCTTTTACAGCTTCAAGGGTTGAGAAGTTAGGAATCAAGTCCACAAAAATTCCTAAAACATTAGCTAAGAGTAAAATGAAATTTTGAGTTTGTCTTCCTGTGTTTAAACACTTAAAGAGCAAAGTGTTGACCCTATCTCATACAGCTCAAGAATTTCGCATATCTCAAAATGGCCACAACCCAAGACTTGCTAACACAATGTTCTTGACCTAGTAAACCTGGGTTAAAGGGTTGAGTCTTTCCATTCTGCACCAGACTGGCCATCAAAACGTGTAATTCTTTTATTCAGAAATAATTTTCTTAAAGCACAAAAACATATACTACGTGATTACTTTAAGAACATATGCTGAGAAATCTCTGAGGTAATCATCCAGTTTCTGTTGGACCAGCAGGTGGTTTGACCACTTCTGAACTAAACACAGACAAATGAAGCTCAATTCACTCTAAATACATATTTTTTTAATCTCTGAAACACAGCTGGTTATGTATTCAACTTCCAAACAGCAACTTAATGGCTACTGTTAAGTAACGACTACTAAAGCCCTAAATCAACTGCAAGCTGGACAGTACTCTTGGCTATTTTGGTTTTTATAGTATTTCAAAAGTATTTCCCAGCACCTCTGTTACTACCTGAGCAATGATAATGATAATCAGAAAAAAAACTTCTGCCATCCACATTCAATAGCTCTGACAATAGAGAGTATGAGAATTTTAGTTTAGAGGCTTCATATTCTTTTCTTGCTAACAATAATGATTAGAGGCAAAGTGAGCATTTGGTATGCTTTTACTTTTGTATAAGGGACTGCTCTGAACTGGCCTTCCTAATGTTTCATCAGCTCTTTCTCAGTCTTGGGGATCCTTCCCCTAAATCTTAAAAAGGTAAGTGCAGACATACACAGAGGTAGAAAAAGCCAGACTAAAGGCTTGGGAAGAATTAATGAAAAAATGGAGGCGGGGGGGGGGGCAGAGATAAACTATCAAATAAGGAATCTGCATGTCGCTACTAAGCCTTATATAGTGGGCTTCTCAGATTTTAAACAGTACAAAGACTACTGCACAACAATTTGTCATTTGGCAAAGCTAAGGTGATACATCTTTAGAATAACGGAGAATGTACTGAGGTTACCAGCCAAAGATTTGGGTCCTTTGGAACAGAATTCACTCTTTACTCTAGACTTCAGGGAATGGAAAAATTAGTTTTGTTTGTAACTGCTTCTCCAACTTTCTGCAAAGGAGATATTACAGTGGAGGCTGTCTCTAGTTTCATGATCCAAACCAGCAACAGGTAACCCATGCAGAGCTGAGTTGCAGGCTGAAGATAATAAAGATGAGCTAGCATAAGAAGTCTTCCCTGAGAGTGCTACATGTAGAAGCACTTGGTTATGAATGCTCTTGTCCATACTCCCTAAGACGGTAACTTTGCCCCATTTTTAAGGGAGTATTTTCCAAGTGGCTGCATTAAGAATCTCTCTTCTTTTCTATACTGATAGCAAGGGAATGTAGGGCAAGACTGTAGGCTGCTTTAGCAGATTATCTCTGGTTACAGGCTCTGCCTCCACATTTAGCCTTCATCATTCATCCTTATATTCCCCACAAGAGGGAGAAATCTGCAAAATCTTCAAAGCCTGTATCTTGCTGGTCACTGGTATTCAAACAGCACATCAGTCAGCCTAAAATTCAACTCCTCCTTTCTGGCTAGTTTATGCTAATGGAAGCCAAGCATCTAGGTCTTGAAAAAAGAGGAATTTCCAACAGATTTAATTAACAAGGCTAAGGAACCATACTGTATTTTAGACAGTAGTACTACACAGTACATTGGTGTTTTTCATATGAATTATGAACACTGCTACTGGTATCAATAAAAGTGTGATAATATTTCAGTCTCTTCCAGAAAAGGGATCAAATAATGCAAAAAAGAAGCAGTAAAACAAGTATAAGGAAAAAGAATTATTCAAATGCATTCCAAAACTCATTGTTTGGAATCAACCTGGAAGTTACAAAAAGGCCAGCAGGAGCTGTTGATATTTGTTGATATTTGGAGGATTCCTACCAGTTATTTACATGTCTTATCAATTAACACATTGGGATCTTCTTCCAGATGGAGCCTCTCACTGTTACCAATGTCCTACTTGTGAATATGAAATCAGACAACACACAATTAAAGCAGCTTGTCCGCACAACATTCTTACAGTCATTGGTGGTCTTAATTAGTCCTACTACACAGTTTTGTCCAGTTCATGTATTGAAAATACTAAACTCAATTGTATGAGCTAACACTCAGAAACTCTGAAATTTAAAGCAGGATAAACATGCTCCAAGTTCAACAGTTCTGTACCTTTTATTCCCTTACATGCAGAGAGACAGTGACAGTTCTTTAAGACACAAAGAGCCTATTACTATATCCCACTTATAAGCACTTAGCTCATTAAAAATGTTTTAGTCTAATCCCATCAAGTTCAAAGCCAGAACTGCTAATCCATTTTAACTGAAATCCAGTATTTTTAAATCTTCCTTTAACACAATTCGCTTACGAAAAAATTCAAGATAGTATCAGTCAGACTATTTCACTGGTGTGGTAAAGTCTCAAAGTTATTTTAGAAAACTGAAAGACACCTAATAACCTAAACGCTAGCTGGTTTTCTGTTTAGAAATTACTGAACTACTTTTATTTGTGGACTCAAAAGAGAAGAGCACAAACCAGTTCT
Organism: Haliaeetus leucocephalus; assembly: GCF_000737465.1. Classification (NCBI taxonomy): domain Eukaryota; kingdom Metazoa; phylum Chordata; class Aves; order Accipitriformes; family Accipitridae; genus Haliaeetus; species Haliaeetus leucocephalus. The sequence goes on from NW_010973188.1 coordinate 3,367,407, forward strand.
GCAGGACATATAAAGAAATCCTAATGGAGTACATGAACGTAACTGTAATTTACAGAGAAGGCTGGAATCAATTTGAGGGGTGGGAAATAATGTACACATACTCATGAATATTGTTCATGGAAGACATCCAAGAGGCCCCCACCAGCAACTCATCTAAAAGAGGCTATTTTATTTGTTCTTCATTGTAATTAATTATAGTCTCATGCAGTCTTAACGAACTCATAAGAAATTAATGATGCATTCAGAAGCTATCTGGGAGCAGAGATGAAACTATGCCAGTAACCCAGAGGTGAAACTTTCAAAGGACAGAAATGGCAGCAGCTACATAGCCTGAAAGCAAAAAGTTAAGATTAATCCAATAAAGAATTCTGAAAATAAGAATAACAGTTCTGAAAATATTCCCAAAAGAAATGAGACACTGTAAGGCTGAAAGTTAGTGGTATTACTTAGAGCAGGCTAGAAGAGACATGAAGACACAATTTTTTAACCTTGACATGGGAAAAGATCATTTTAATCTGAAAACCCGAAAAAAGGAAGGTCTATTTAAAAAGGAATTGTATCAGTCTTGATGACAGAATATGGAAGATTACAAAAGATGGAGAAAATTAGAGCTATATTTTTAACCCACTTTTTCTGAATATCTGTGTATGCAAGAGGGAGAAGCTGGATTAATAGAAGCACAAAAATATCAGTTCATCGAGATGTTAATTTTTACAGAGTGTTTATATACGAAGAATCCTTGGAAAGAAAAGTAAGTACATAAAGATAATTCAAAACATACAAAAGCTTTTGAATTAAGATGTTTAATAAAGAAGAGAACTGGATATTATATTTTGGCATTTAAATGTTTATATTTAAATGTTTAATGGTCTTGGAAAAAAAACCACTAACATATCAGGAGAAGATAATATAGATAGCAGTAATATAAAAAAAGGTTAAGCTGCTTCTGCCTGAATGCATAAATAGCTAAACCTTGCAGCAATATAAAAGTCTGATGCAGTACTCATTAGAAATCAAGTATGCTCAAGTCTGTTTTCTTTTATAATCTCTTGCCAATTTAGTTTCTGGAATGCCACCTCTGCGTAAGCAAATATCTTTCAATGCATTACATTCACAGACACAGTAGGAACATAACAGAAACTAAACAGGAGACATGTATTCCCATATTCAACAAGCAATTAGTATCTCATTCTTTCATTAAGACAGACAATAAATGGGATGGTAAATAGAAATTATGAACGTTGTGTTTTACAGGTCTGTGAACTCTGTCTCAGTGACAGCAATTCTATGACTATCATCTTGGGCTGCAGTCTCTGTGTTAGACTGCAGCCTGTGCATATACACTAATATAGAATATTAGAGTTCTGCAGTAAACAGAACCCACAGATTATAAGATATATAATACTATAACTTTAAAGATTATAAACAGATTGTAAGGAGAATGGAAGAAATTAGTTTGTAATTTTTTTTTATTATATATAAAGGCATATTGAACTCATTTTCCCTGCAGAAATAGCATACTTTAAAATTTCTGCTAACTCATTTCACATCCTAGAAGGTTTAATACACTTGGTCTCCACTGTTACTTATTTAGTCATCAGAAGACAAGATCTGAATTTCTACTATCAAAAATCAAGCCAAAAATAAGCCTATATACACACCATGTCAGCTCTAAAAGATGAACCAAACTGATAAACATCTATTTACAAAAGGGGAGAGATACAGTATCTGAATTGGCTGTTGAGAAATACAACCTTGCAAACAAACCTAGGGTAGGACTTTACAAATTATGGAATTCTTGCAAAAATATGCCACAATAATGCAACACAGATCCAATGGTCTTATGTGAAACTTTTCACATACTCAGACTTCCCCTCATTCTACAGTTCACAGTGTTTACATTGCTCATGGTCCATATCTTATTCACAGTGAAATACTAAATTCAAAGTCATGTAGATTTAGCATTAGCAGAGACCAGTGATATGTCCTTCCCTGACACGCTGTAGTAATGAGTATTTCACCATAGCTTTAAATCCAAGAGAAAAATTAATGCTCAAGAAACAGTGCTGAACCACACGTGCAGGAAAGTCATGAGATCACATGTGGTACTGCCTTGAGAAACAATATATGCATCTCACAAATGAAGTTATGGTGTTGATTAGTTATTTACATAAGATGCCAAAGCAAATAAAATTGACTCCTCAGTTTCACCTCCTCTTCCAAAAGCTCTATTTGAGTTAGCATTTTTGTACTAATACTACTACAATTCACTTGGCATCATCCATGAGACCAACAGGATACTGAGCACCCAAATCTACTGTTCTCTTAGTATCTGCCACATATTCTGCTATTTGCAAGACACGCAGCCTCTACCTTACCCTAAGTAGTGAAAATTTCTAAGCCATTTGTAAGTATCTTTCTTTGATCCAGCTAAGAACACATCCCAAAATAAATAAAAAGTGTATTGACTGCAAATGGCCTTTGAGTAAATGTTCCCATAAAATAAACATATGTACCCCATCTAAACCCAGCATCTCCAGCAGGAAATCTCTGAAGCAGAAAAAGAGTAGCTACTTTTAGGACACTTTCAGGGTACTTCTAGCTTATAAAACTGATATAGCTGAAGATGCTTGCAATAGCAGCCAGTAGGATCAACGATCAAGGCAATTCATTCTAGCACTGTGCCTCACAGATGTGCCTTTTCCGACACACCTATGAGTTGTGGTTATTTGTGAAAAGCAATGACACTAAAAGGACAGCTTATTAAAATCCAAGTATACCTCACAGAATTTCTGTAACAATGCAGGTGGCAAAAAGTCCTGAAGCTTTAACTGAACAGGAGGCCCAGTCCAATTGCTTTGAACGAAGAGCTGCAAACTACCCACACCAAGTAGAAACATCAGCCTCTGCCTGCAATATAGATAAGAAAAGCAATTAGCAACATATTACATTTTTAATTAAGGTTACAAGATCTGATTAATTCTTGTACTAATTCAAAACCCTCAGTCTTTAAAAAAAAAAAAAAATCACTCTTGTTAGGAAAATACAATGAACGTAATATTCAAGAATGCACTTGGGGAACTAAAAGGCTTGGAAATATGTTTATAATGGTTGTAATTAATGACAAACATTTTGGAAGCAGACTTAGTTCATATGCTTCAAAATTTAAGGCTGTATCTAACTATCAGAGATCAGAAGGAGATTAGATAGGATGCAGATTATCCCATATTTGCTTATTGCACGATTGTTATATTTTCTTAAGATACATCTAATCCTCAGCATTTTCAGAGAAAATATATTGCAATAGTATATGTTCCAAAACAGCATGTTTATTTTTGTTTTGACATAGCTGTTTATTTTCACTCCCTTTGATAATAAAACAACTAAATGAAATCAAAAAAGTTCAAAACTATCACCTCCAAGTTAGCTTAGATAATTTGGCAGCAAATGTTATCTCATTCAATCATGCTTTTTAATTTAAATCATAATATTTTATTTAAAGAGGGATTTATGAGACTTTGTTTCATTCCTGAAACTAAGCATGAAAAAATTTCCTTATTTGTAAGACTAAGCTCATCTAACATCATTATGATATTATTTCTTTATACATCTACAGTAACAAATAAGCTATGTGGTCTGCAGAAAGCAGGGCACAATCACTCAGAATTTAACAGTCGATTTAACATGTGTAAACTTTCAGGAGATTTATACAAACTTCTGGTTTGTTTTACAGTTCCTTAATGACTTCGAACCTTATTGTGTTATAATGAGTCATGTGCCAACAAGGGCCCTGTGTCATATATAAAATGCCTCCTTCCTGCAAAAAGCTAACATTTTAATTGTGCTGGTTTGATAAGAAAATTGGTATGTTAAGGTGCACAAATGAACTAGAAAAACCTAGTCTTCCCCCCCTCAGTAAAAAAGGGACTTAGAGATGCAAGAGTCCTCCGAATGGAAACAAAAGGATCAAGTGTCATACAACCCCTAAAAAACTAAAGTCAAACAGAAAAGCCACACACAAACAAGCAGCCAGTGGACAAGAACATGACAAAAGATGCAGAACAATGAGAAAGCAGAGGTGGGGAACGCTTGATTAAAAAAAAATAAAAATAAAAATGAACAGAGCCTTCAGGAGAGTTAGAGAACAAAGACTAGTATAAAGAGTTCTTGTTGAACAAGACAACATTTACTAGCTATCATTATTCAGCCACTATCTACCAGGAAATATTATTTGAATACGTATCTAAGATTACCATTAAACTTCCAAATAACTCAAGAACACAAAGCACTAACAATTACTGTGCACTAAGTTATTACCATTACACACAAAACAACCACATAGACATATTTTCTAATTATTCTCCCATGATAAATTAGCTTCAAAGCTTCTGAAAGGAAAAGATAACATACAGAATAATCAACCATCTCTGCACTGTGATTTGGCAGATGCACTTCAGTCTTTTGAAGACTCATTTTCATTATTTTATCATTTAACTATTATTTCAACTAAAAATTATTGATTTTTAACATTGCCGACATCTACCTATCAGGCAGGCAAACTTGCTTGAAGTTGTAACACAGTTATATCCAAGCAGAAGGCTTCTGGAAGAACTGATAACCAATTCTATTACTTTGGCTAGGATACTGTCTTTCCACTGGCTAATTTGTCATCACCAGTTGATTTTTTTTCCCCCCCATTTCACATCCATGACCAACTTCCGTCTCCTTATCACTCATTCTGTATCAGAAAGTTAATTCCAACCTCTAATCCCTGCAAATGGTAGCCTCCCCTGCCTATCTCTATTTTTTTTCCGAGAAAAAATTTCATTCTATCTCCCTGACTGCCATTCATGCTTACAATGCAGACCTGCAAATGCTCACCTCCCAAAGGCTGCCTGAAAACTGCTCTTCTGTGCTGCCTGAAAAGCAACAGAGGGACTGCTGCTAGTGTTCCACTTACTATGGTGACCGACAGAGTTTAATTTATTTCTTACATTTCCTTAGACATATGTCTGTATCCATCCATGTTGTTCTTCCTTCCTCTAGGTGAATGTGGGTTTTGCTGCCTTTTTTTTTCAACACTGTTTATACCAAGTACAGTAGGATTGTGATCCATGATGTAAAATCAGATGCTTATATGCAGTCCACTGTAATATTCATACTGCTATACCTAATGTCGCTCAAATTCAAAATAAAGAATAATAGAGCGTTTCTATTGGAAAAAGTAATGGATTTGCATATAATGCTAGAATTTACAAAAAAAAATATAAGAGTGAGAAAATACTCAACAGCCAGGCTATGTTTAACATGTGATTAGGTTACAGGCTTGGGGAGTGTTTCTTTTCTTTTTAGTGAAGCCAGAAATTACAGAAGACAAGTCAAAGCAAAATTAGACACTGAATAGTTATTTTTTTCAATTCATATACATCAAAGCAAGCTGCAGAAACAGCAAGAATTTCTTCATTTTTGTTTTTCAATATATAAAGCAAACCAGTTAACTAACCACCAGATGCCCCAAGGGAAATACCAAAAATACCATTCAGCGTTCAAGTTGGGAAATCACAACAAGCTTTACTGTAAGGATTTGTTTTGGAAAGTTTGGCATTCATTTATGCATTAAGGTAAAAGTAGTAAATACACAGTCACTATAAACAAGTGTTAGTGCTCATTTCCTTGTTCCTTTAGGTTTTGGAATCAAACATAAGCGACCTCCAAGCTCTTTTGAAACAAGCTCTCCAAAAATATTCTTTTTGTTGTGTCCTGCACACTATTTCCTTCAAGTCTTCAGAATCAAACTGTATGTCAGGCAATGAATGCACCTCCTTCACACGGAGCTCAGGAAAAAATAAAAAGTAATTCCCCCTCTACATAGTTAACACATATACTATTGCTTCATGCTCTACAATTTGCTGATTTAAAATACAGCTATGAAGCTATGTTTTCTGTGGAAAATAACTGTTAACCGTTGCAGTGAGCAGCAACAGCAAGAAAAAAGTGGAAAAAAAAAATAATATCACCTATTCAGTAAGTTTATTGTAAGGAATACCTTGAGACTTCATTTTTAAGCCTTAGGGTTACAAGTGCCATAGTGAAAAAATGTCTGGGGCAGGGAAAGGAGGGAAGCAGTTAAAATGATAGGAAAAGTTGCAGCAAATTTTAAAATACTGTTAAATGTTTTCCTTACAGAACCATGGATTTGAAAGTGGAAAAAGTTACAGGTTACGTCCAAAGAAATTACAATCTAGATCCAAATTTTGAGCTGTTTTGCCCTCAAGCTGCTCAGTTTTAGCTTCAGAAAAAGAACTCCTTAAGAGTTCTTTTAACACTATCATAAAACCATACTTTGTACTGTGTTTAAACTGTGCTAAAAGAATAAGATTAACATTATCCAACTTTCTGTTTCTGATTGAATTCAACTCCCATTGAGTTTTTTTTAATCTCCAGAATTACAACTTTCAGTTCAGGAAAAAAAAAGCATATATTTGAACTTATCTCATCTACTAAAAGTCACAAGAAAACCAGTGTCTCACTGAATTTTCTGAGCTAGAACTTAGAGGTTTGTTGCGCTTCCTTTGAATCATTCAGCAGAAAAAGAAAATGACATTTTACCTATTAAAAAAATAAACAAAAACTTTTTCACCATAGGCAATGGAAGGTCAGAGTGCAAAAGTTGCATTAATTCCTTCCCTAAGGCAGTCACAGGGCTTAGGGCCTGCAGGTAGGAAAAATAACCATGTAACACATTTTAACCTAGGAAGTCATTGGAGACAAACATGGTACAGATATAAGCGCTATAAGCAGTGCCTACCGAAAATAGGCAATGATCTGTCTTTCAGTAGAAGTTTTTCTATCAAGAGAAAGTCACAACTTACTTCCTTCAGCACTAATATAATTCAAAGCCTCTTATATTATTACTAATGGAGCTTGAAAAATTCACCTGACTGCTACAAACAAAAAGTGTTCTGGAAGACACTGATACACTTCGAAGACTACACACTTTCATTTTGAATAAAACTTGAGGCTGTAATTTTGGGCTGAAAACCCTCTGTCTGCTTCTGAAAGGCTAAATATTGCAGATCTGCTTCCATATCTTCTGGCAAGGGGGCTTCTAATGCCTACAGTTGCAAAGGGAACAAGAAAAACCTCAAAGACCAAAGACCTGGAGTATGAGCACCCTGAGGAACAAATTGGTTTGCTGTCTTCAGTAGGGCAGCAGCAGCAGAGTCCTGTAAATGACATATAGGCCAATAAAAGCTCACAGGGGGAGCAGGAGAAGATGGCACACGACCATGACAGGATACATATAAAGTATTACTGAGTGCATGATATAGATTATGATTAACTCTAAGAAGCTGAATGGTTCATGAAGGCAGCAACATACATTTCAAGCAGCAACACGTATTTCAAGGAATGATTAAGATCAGGATTGGGTCTCTTTGAAGTCCTGGTCAATCTTTCTTTCCTTGTCACATTATTCAGAAAAAACTATTGCCAGACAACAGAATCTAGCAATACTGAAAAGTTTTTCTAGACTCTGTCACCATCTAAACTCCAGCTAATATTTACCAGCAACAGCACAACAAAGAAAGAAAGAAAAAAAAAAAAAAGGAAAAAAACCACCTAGAGACAAAATGCACAGGAACAACCTCTGAACATTTCAACTCAGAAAAGAGGAGTGCATTGTATTGTGTACGATACTAGAAGATAAGCTTTTGACACACTAAGATCACTAACAAATCTCAGCTCAATATTTTAGAGGTGCCAACTACTTGTTTCTCTCTGATATTTTAGCAAAAACTCCTGGGTTTATGTCTGTGATACCAAAACACAAGCACTTGTACTCAGCCACACTTATTGGCAATACGTTCCCTTCCTCTTACTTTCTTTTTACCTTTATCTTCTCTTATATTTTGCTCTTCTTTCGGCAAAACTTTTTCCCACCTTCACCTTTTATAATAAATAAATATATGCACACACACACAGATATACATATAGTTTTCTGCTTCTACTATCCCTAGCAGGCTAGATTTAGTCTGTTTGTTATTTATGTAGCAAACTGTAAACACTAAAGTCAGACTCATTAACAGCAAGAATTAGCATATGCGGTAGAATTATAGAGAATCCATCAGAGAAAGTCTTGTGAAGAAATTGATGAATAGCATCCATGAGTAATACCTTACTCATTTTACATTAAGAAGAGTCGAACAACCTTACTATGACTCAGACTTAGAAATACAGGCATTGCTCGGACAGTAATGTTACGTGATACTTCAAGTAGTCACCTAAATGCAATGCAACGTTTCAGAGAGAAAACTTAAATTGTTTGATGATAACATGGCAACATGAATTTACATTTATTGGCTTCTTTATATGAGCAGCTTCAGAGGTAATCACTGTAAATAAAGCTAGTGTTTTCAACAAACCTTCATATCACAATACTATCCAGTGAAAGAAACAATGATAATGAATAGATGCCCCAAGGGAGTGGGGGGAACAACCCGAGAAATCTGTTTTCTGTTTTTCTGTCAGAACAAGAATTTTGGAGGCCCTATGTCACATATAAAATCTAAAAAAATGCCTTTTGTAAAAATCAAGCATGGCCTCTATTAATCTTCCACATAATAATTTCTACCTTTCCACGTTATCAACCTCTGCAGAACAGTCCAGGAATGCTAGAATCTGTTTCTCCAAGTAACTGTCAATGTTCTCCTCTGTCACAGAAGATGCACTGAAAACATTCTGGATGGCTGAATTTGAAAATATTGCCTTGTATCTCCCATCATAAATCAACTGCAGTAATGAACCACTTTCTGAAAAAAAAAGAAAACAGAAATCAGTGTCAACTTTGAAACAACTTTGTCTTACAAGACCTATTCAAACCAAGACAAGGTTCCCTTTCAAGGAATGAATCTTCATTTACATTGCAGGAAAAGTGCAGTCGCATTGAAACCAAAGAACAGCAGTAGCAGGCGTCACTTTATTCAAAATAAATTTTACAGAACTTGTATTAATGTTACAGTGAAACACAAACTGCCAGATGAATGTAAAACAAAAACGTGCACTGAAATTTCAGGGGAAATACATGGATGGCCTTTCAAACATGTACACTACAGTTATTGAAGATGACTTCAATTATCACTAGAGGGTTTTCTTCCTCCAAAACATTTTATATGAGTGTGTTACAGTAAAATCCTATAGATAAGACAATGTCCTCGTTTCGGTTGGGATAGAGTTAATTTTCTTCCTAGTAGCTGGTATGGTGTTATGTTTTGGGTTCAGTATGAGAAGAATGTTGATAACACACTGATGTTTTCAACTGTTGCCAAGTAATGTTTATACTAAGTCAAGGATTTTTCAGCTTCTCATGCCCAGCCAGCAAGAAGGCTGGAGGGGCACAAGAAGTTGGGAGGGGACACAGCCAGGGCATCTAACCCAAACTGGCCAAAGGAATATTCCATACCATGTGACATCATGTCTAGTATATAAACTGAGGGCAGTTGGCCTGGGAGGGATCGCTGCTTGGGAACCAACTGGGCATCAGTCAGCGGATGGTGAGCAATTGTATTGTGCATCACTTCTTTTGTATATTCCAATCCTATTATTATTACTATTGTCATTTTATTATTGTTATTATTATAATTTTTAGTTTCTTCCTTTCTGTTCTATTAAACTGTTCTTATCTCAACCCATGAGTTTTACTACTTCTTCCCCCCCCCCCCCAATACTCTCCCCCAACCCACTGGGTGGGGGGGGTCAGTAAGTGAGTGGCTGCATGGTGCTTAGTTGCTGGCTAGGGTTAAACAATGACAGACAATAATTTCACAGACTAGAGAACCCTTTTAGGGGAAACGCAACAAGTAAAAATAGTTCAATATTTGTAAAGTTCAGTGAATAAATTCTCATGTAAAACTGCAGAAACTACTCAGTCCTTCCTTTAAATGCTTAGAATGTTCACAAAGAACGGGCAATATGATTTCTTTCTTTATAAAAGAATTATTTTCCTATTATAAGTTTACTATCGCAATGAGAAGTCTGTATATGGAGTCAGATTCTTAGGAGTAACTACTAAGGTGGACTTAGATCCATGAATCTTTCTCCCCTGAAGCCTTTCAAGACAAACAGAAGTCATGAAATTCTACACATGTAATTCCTAAGAAGCTTCAAACCCATCAAGTTCTTGACCCAGGCTACAACTTTGTTCACAGAAAGTATCTTCCCTTCTTTCTTCAGATATGCTACAGTGCAATAAATCCAGCAGCTGTTAGAACAACTTCACCATGTTAAAACCTTCTATTCTTGAGCAAAATCAGTATCTGCCTGCACTACAGCTGTGGCTACAACTCATGTAGATGTACTAACTAGTTTTAAACTAGCTGCTGCAGATGCTGGTAATGGTGCAGCTGAGGAAATGCAGAGGTCTGCATAGGATGGGTGCCTTAATATTAATCTGTGATTCCAGCTGGGGACCGCAGCTCCCATCCACTCAGTGTTACCATAGGTACACTAGTATTAGTACCTGAGCTAGCCAATTTAACACTAGCACAGGTACAGATACACACAAGCAGCAGCTGTGCAAGGAAGCGAACCAAATACCAACCCCAAGCTCATCCAGCTAAAACAAGTACTCTAAATTTCAGACATATGGGAAGACCAAGAGCAGAACCAACTTCAATAGCAGCGATGGATGATTTGGTAGGCATGGGTGATACAGAGACATTCATTCTAATCTCTCTGGACCACAATTTATTTTTGTTGTTCACAATTTATTTTTGTTGTTTACAACAATGATCAACTGAATACTATAAGAGATCATTTGTGCTAGATGATTTAAACACTTTAAGCTGTACCTGGAAGGGTATATGCAAAAGAATAGTAATGGTTCTGCAGCCCTGCTGATGTCATACTCTCTCAGACAACAGAAATAACAAGAAACTTTCTCCAGTTTATGCTTTGAGGAGACTTTCTTTCACCAAATGACAACTTCTTTATATTGGATTCTAGTTGCCCCAACAGGTGATGCTGTAGTTTGTAGAATAACCATTGGCTGTGAGGACACTAATGAAGAATATTGAGGTTTTCTCTTTCCAGTAACACTGTAACATAACTTTAAGTACATAAAATCTGCTTTGGATTCTGTGTTTAGCTTCTTATAAGACACCATACAAATTCAAGGTCACAGTCTTTAGTTTCAGTATCATCATTAGGAAGGGCCCACGTAAGTGACAACTAGGAATCTTCACCAACCCCACCATTTTCTATCTCTACCACAAGATACCTTTCTTCAGTCTTCCCTACGTCTTACAGCAGCACACTACTTAAAAAAACAAACCGAAACTAAAAAAACCCTGACAAACAAAAAACCAACCACACACCAGAAACAGCATACACAACTCTCAGTGAAAAGATAAGACAGATCTGACATCTGTCAGTCACGTCACCTAACATTCCTGGACAGTACAATGATTAAGGTTAAATAAGGAGTAATATAAGGAAATAGAGCTGAGTAGCTCTGTACAGTTCTTTTCCAAAATTCACTAAGTGCTTGGGTAGGGATAAATGAGTCTTTCAATATCCTACAACCTCTAAATGTTTTAAACAGTATGGCACATGCATATGACTTGAGCACAACTGCATTCTAGCCTGTCTGAAAAATGGAAATGCCTTTTCATGACAAATGTTACATTTTAAAAGTCGCTGCCTTCCCTTGCAGGAAAGCTAGGTCAGTAGCAACCTAATCAAGTCCCCTCAAGAGACTGCTTTCCATTGTTCCCTCAAGTAACTGTGACTAAGTAACTAGTAAAGGTAGCTCATGACAGACTTTTTCTCCTCACGTCTTGCTACAAGAGCGACTTTCATATCACTGCCAAATTCAAGCAAACAGGTAGTCTTTCACTCGCGGGCCATGAGGCAGTCGAAGGAAGCACCATGATTACAAGCCGCCAGAGTGCCGACATGAAGCGGGCGGCGGGGCGCCTGCCGGCCGCCGTGCGCAGGGCAGGGACTGCTTCAGCCGCGGCCTCTCCACCTGAAGCCCTGTGAGAGCCCTGTCGGCCGCACCTCTCGCCTCAGCCCTACCCTGCCGGCAGTGCCGCTCGCCCTCCTCCAGGCTGACGAGCCCAACGGCCTCCCCTGCCCTGCGGCGCCGGCAGGGGGCCCCCGGGGCCCGGCAAGGGGCAGAAAGGGCGGGAGCACACGACCGCCCCCGGAGCGGGCGCGGCTGAAGGGAGGCACCAGCCGCGATCCCGGCTCGGCCTGGGGCCGGTGGAGACTTCGGCGGTGCCGGATACCCACAGAACAGCCGCGCACAACAGCTGGGCACCTTCCCCCCGCCGGGCCGGGACCTCCCTCACCTGCCGACGCGACTTCGCCCTGCTTCCACTCCAGGGACTCCGCCGCGCCGAGGAAGCCCCTCAGCAGGGAGCGCTCCAGGGCCAGCATGGTCCCGCCGCCCCCGCTCCACTCCCCACCGCTGCGGCCTCGCTCGCCCGCGGCTCGCAACCCCTGCGCTGACAGGCGCTGCCGGCGTCCCCTCAACCCATGTGCAGGAACCTGCCGCAGGGAGCCGCCATGACGCTGTCGCCGGGCACGCCGGGAG
>NW_010973188.1:3380101-3492726 GCF_000737465.1 Haliaeetus leucocephalus
GTGCGCGCTGCAGGGTGGGGAGGGGCGGTGGAGCAGGCGTGAGGGAGCGCGCGCCAGGCGCAGCCGGTGCTCGCGTGCTTCAGCAGGAGCCCCACGTGCGCGGGGCGGGGGGGAGCCCTCCGCCCTGCCCCCGCCGGCTGCCGCGCAGTCGCGAGGCCATTGCCGGCAGCGGCGGGCGGGGGAGGTGTTTGCCTTCCCCCGCGGGAGCTGGCGCTGACCCCGAAGCAATAGCTTGCGAGGCGAGCGCGGGTAGACGTAGACAGGCGTACGTGTGCCTATGTATATGGCGTCTGCTTATGCGTTTCTCTGTGGAGAACCTCCTGTGAGATCCCCGGGGAGAGCGGCAGGTGCCGGCTGAGGCGCCCGGCTCGTGGCGGGGGCGGGCTGCCTGTTGCCGTGGGTGTGGCGCCAGGAGCACCTCGGCCAGCTAATTGGGAGGGGGCTTCCGCCTGTCTGGCCGTACGAGCTCTGTTCTACTTCCCCGGTGATGTGTTCATCACGTTTTCTCTCAGGCGGCGTTTGCGCAGAGTCGGGAATTTAGAACATGTAAAACCAATTTTTCAGCTGCATAGGTGAAAAAATGGTAGCGTTTCAGATTTAAAGTGGGTTAAGAGAGGAAACATTAAGCATGTTAGTAACCAGGCAGGAGTTCTTTTGAATAGGTATGCTCTAGGTGCTTGCATGCCCAAAGGTGATCTGGGCACAGACGTGTGGTTGAATTGGCTTAGTAAGGTTTATGAGGAGGTGAAGACTGTGCTTTGGTCTGTTCCTGTATTTATTTCAGCACCTGTCTAGATACCAATAGGAACACAATTCTGGCCCATTGTTTCTGAGCTCTTTGCTTTTATCATGGGCGTGTACATAACAAGAGAAAAAAGGCCATGCTTTCCTGCTGATTCAAAATTGAATGAAACAGTTGAAACAATAAAAATGTTCTCTCAGAGCTACTAATGAAATTTGAAGGTAGTCAAGTCAGAAACCAGAAGGCCATCACAGCAGGGCGCAAATTCTTGATAGAAAAAGAATGTTCTGAAGGTGACTGTACTATAAAGGTTGTAATTAATTTTGCTATTAGGTGCAGTGTGTAATATCATGAAATAGAGTATTTGTTAATCTTGGTTTGTTATTCTTCAAAAACTAGAAGTCTTTTCATCATACTTCCACATCTAACATAATCATTAAAATTTGAGGAAGACAATGCAGCTTTTTATTTAGATGACCGTAGTAAGTTATTGCCTGTTTGGGCTTTGATGTACAGGCTGTTAATTTCAAATTTAATTTTAATCAGATTTATAAGACCAAAGTGCATTTAAATAAAAATGTTGCTTTTCAACTTATTTTCTGACCTGAAGTAATCCATTCTATTTATATCAGTTTTTACAAGAAAATTGATAGAAATTTATATAGTTGATAGATAGCCATCAATTTGCTGTCAGTTCCAGGAACTGCGAACCAAAAATGAATGTTCATCCTGGAAGTAATATGTTACAGAAGTTCTTAAAACATAGTAAATAATTCAGTTTCCATGTACTGTGTTAGAAAAATAATGGAATTCATGAAGTTTATTTTATTAAATTCACTGTTAAAAAGTACAATGTCTGAAATCAAAACAATTTTTACTTGCTTATTCTCTGTGTGTAGCCATAGAACTGTGATTCTGTATGAAAAATATAATAGGTTAATTCTGTGAGTTTAAATATAACTTACACAGTGACAAATTTCTTTACTTTCCAAGTAATAGATCTGCATTAAATGTACACAGATTTTTCCAAAATTAAATGGATAAATTCTTAAGTGAGTTCTAACTAAAATGTAATGTAACACTCCTTTTCACCACTACCCTTTTTGTTTTGGGTTTTGGTTGGGGTTTTTTTTTTTGGCAGGGAATTCAGAATATCTGTCAAAATAGAACTAAGAATTTAGTAAATAAATTTAGTAAAAAAAAAAATAAATTTGCATGGTCTGTTGATAATATTAAAATAAAAATTCCTGTTGTGAGATTTTCTGCTTTTTATTTTCAAGGGAAAAAAGTAAAATTTTCTGGGAATAAATGGTTGGTAAATATAATTGCTTAATAAAAGCAAGGAATATTTTGCTGTCTTTCTCACCTCTGCCAGTTCCCCCAATGTGTGGGGTTTTTCCCCCTTACAATTCAGTTCTGGAGGCATCTAGAAATTATAGCAGGTATGTGGGCAGGTATACCACCAGCAGGAAATAGTGCACTCCTGACTGACAGGGGACTGATTGTTACTGCTGACGTAAAAGATGTTTTTTATTTTTTATCAGTTCCTATTTGCCACAGACTTACTGAATAGTCAACAGGTTTTGTTTGCATTTAAGTATTGCATCTGCCAGTTGGCTCAAAGGGAAGCAAGCCTTTTACAACATTGTGTAGTGCGGATGCAAGATTTTAGCATAGTGCTTCTTATTATTTCTAAGCAGGAAGTAGATAATCAAACTTCTGAGTTTTCAGAGAATAACCTTAATCTTTTACTTTTTTTCCCCAAGAGCGTAAGAAAATTACCCATACAAAGTGTTGTGCTACTGTTGTATCTGAACTAGTGCATTTAATGTCACCTTGCAAGATAACCTGTGCTGCGGTTTTGATGCAGTATTTATCTTCTGTTGCAGGTTTTTTTTCCTAAAGCCTTTTGAAACAGATCATCTCATTGTGGACTACCAAAAAATTTCTACTTGTAAAAAAAGATTTGGTAAGTTTAAAGTAATTATTATTAGCGTAGACATTTATTATGCCATTTTTATCAATGAGCTGCTGTTTGTAAAAGCTGCCATTACATGAATTTTAAGTTCATTCTCAATTCCATGTGCCAGGTCTCTGGTGCTGGTGAAGAAAGAAACAATTGTGTTGTATGCCATTTTTGAATAATAGTTTATTTGCTATTTGAGGACTGGGGAAAGGGGACGAGTTGTTGAGGAGAAAACCCACTCATTGGTATAGCAGGATGAAAACTTGCAAGATTGTGTAACCAAACTTCTGCAATTTTAAAGATAATATTTGCTGTATCTGGTGAGAGGAGGGGAGCTGCAAGGCTTGTGTTGGGGAATTCTATCAGGTTTTCTTACTTTGGCTCTGTGAGTTCAGTCAAGCTATATCCCAGTAACCAGTTATTCTTTGTGACTCACCATATTTAAGTTTACATCACCTTGAGTTACAGCATCAGAAACATACCTCAAGCTTGTTGGAAGCTTAGTGGCCCCCAAAAGACATTAGGTAAATCTTCAAACTATATTCTTCAGTTTTGCTGAGTTAATGCACAGGCCTTCACTGTAAGGAGAGAGGTGGTCCCTTGGAAAGCTTCCAGCATACCTACAGCTTTTGCAGTTACATTTGCAATTTAAAAATAAGTGTAGACTTTCAGCCTTGAGGTGACAAAGGCAAAAGAATGACAATTATTATACAGCTCTTATGACCTACTAGTAGTATATCTCAATCACAGGGACTGATGTGATACTTGACATATATTATATTTGCTTTGCTACATTCACCAGCTAGCATCGTATCCATTGGTTCTCTCAGGTCTGACCAGTTCACCAACTTATGCTCTTGCTTCCTCCAGACCCTGAATAACAGAATTACTGCTCAGTCAGTGAGGTGGAGGTAGAAAAGCTATACTTCTAATGTGCTAAAATAATAGCGGTTAGGAAATTTTTCTTTTCTCTTACTAACAGCTTTGTAAAGCAATAGCAGGGAGAGGCAGAGTAGGACATTGTACAACACAAGAAGAGAAAGAGTGATTCAAAGCACTCTTTGAGAATGTACAACAAAGAACATGGCCAGTTGCAAATAGCCCTGGACAGCTCTTCTCTAATATTGTGGTGACTCTCTTAAAAGTGCTGACATTAATCTTCATTGATCATTTAGAAAATTTTATATACTAATATTACTGTATCTATTTTTGTATAGTACCCAAGATGAGTAAATAACTAGACAAAGATGGAGTGCTGCATTAAATATATAGTCTGTAAAACAAAATTGTAAGGTCTGAGGTGCAGTCTTCCCACTCTTCACAGGTTAGTTTTTCTTAAATTTCAGCCATTCGTTTACTATTGTCTTTCCTGATGTCCATGAATATATATTTGCTGTTCATTTAGCAAATGTTTCTTGGTTCCTTCTTTTTTTATCCTTCCTGTTACATCAGAACATACCTCACCTGAACGCTTGTAAACTAATTCTTGCCTGGTTAATTAGCAGAAATTTGCTCTGCCTCAACTACATAAAATCTGTGAGTTTTCAGATGAAGAAACCAAAGCTTACATGAAAATAATTCAGTTTACTGTTCAACAAAAGAAGAATTCAGAAATTACTCTTTCATTAAATAAGCATGTCATATCATGCCTGAATTTAGAGAGGGTTTAATGCCTTCTCAAATGAGCTCACATAGAATCATTATCATGACATTTTAGTTTTTTATACAGCAACATTATGTGTCTTTCTTTGCTAGCTTCAAAAAGAGAGAGAAGGATTTAAAATGAGATTTTTTTTTTTAAAATATATATATTAAAGGGCTTTCATTCTTTGGATTCTCTTTGTTGGTCTGGAGAAAGCAAGCTGAACGAGGTTGGTTCCGATCACACTACTTCAAACAGAAATTTTAGCTGGAACAGATAGAATCCTATATTAAAGCTACATGATAACTTTAATCTCTTTTGTGCACTCAGTAACATGATTATATTTTTGAACATAGAGTGTGAAAAGTGCATGGTCACCTGTAAACAGAAATGCGTTTTTGAGATTACCTCACATTTTAATAAAAGAATGGATAGTTCTGGTTCTTGGTATACGTATGTGTCACAACCAGTTCAGGGTGACTATTATGCTTCTACTGTGTCATCACTGTGAGACTGTGCTGGCGTGAGCCTGGTAGGTTAATCAGAAGCACTGATTATGACAGGCAGTAAATGATGAAGGGGTTATGTTTCATATTCTGAGAACCTAGTAGAATTCCTAGGCTATCGTCTTTCACCAGGGAACAGTGAAACTCTTGGGTAGTCGATTCCAGTTGTGCTTGAAAATCACTTACAGTGCTGCTTTATATGTTGGTCCTCCAAAGCTTGAGGTATCTTTGTGACTTTTGACTTCTGTAAGGTTTGGTGTGTGACTTAGAGCGTGAGGACCATTGGTCATCTCTGGTTTATAATTTAAGATTTGGTGAGTACTGTGGATGAAAGGGGGTGGGGAGAGGTGTATGGGGGGGGCTGTTAATTACAGAATATTCCATGTGAATAAACAGAAAAATACCTGATATGTTTTTGTGACTATTTTTACCATAATATAATAAGCAATTCCCTTCAGCTTTCTTAGATTCTGAAATTAGATTCTTACGTGATTAAGCATTAATGCATTTTACACAAATTGGATTCCAGAATTGTTTTAGGTCTACAGAATGGTCACTGAACTCTTAGATGTTGCAATGTACCTTCAATATGGTTCTTCCAACTAATTAGTGTGAAGGATTTAACTTTAATAGTGGTATTAGCTTAAATGCTCTGTGGTAAGTTATAATGAGAGACAGGAACGTCCTGCCTGATAAGAAGTGTACCATCCTGCAAAACTTCCAGTTGCTTACAGCTTTGCCAAATAGCACAAATACGTAGTTTGATGTTTTCTGTTTGGAGAATGTCCCTTAGCTTGGACTTCTAGGCAAAGTAGGTGCATTTATCTTTTTTTTTTTAAACAAGGGCACAAAAATGTTTCTTCCTGTGTTTTCTACTCTTTTCTCTGAAATGTAGGATGTTTTGAATGAGGAGTTAATTAGTGTTTGGGGGTGTGGTGCCCTGTATGTCAGAGAAGTACTTTTTTGGCATCTCAGTTTGACTTTGCTTAAGTAAAAAAGTTCAGCATAGTTTTGCTGTGTGATAGAATTATAATAACAGAGGAATAAAGAGTGTGAGAGGACCAAGTGTTAAGGCAGGAGGCCTCAAATTCTGGGAGCATCTGGAAATGACAAATTAAATTGTTCTAGTAAATTGAATCTAGATAATCACTTGTGCAATATGTTTTACAATAATGTTTTGCAATAATGTTTTACAGTATTTTCAAATGTGATTTTGAATAACACGGAGCAACACTGTTGGTCCTGTTGGATGCTGTTGGTCTTCCAAAGTTTGAGGTTGGCAAAACTGGCTGCAAATGTTAGAAGTGGCAAAGAAGAAGGTTCTAGCAAAATAACTAGATTATAGTGGAGTGAAGCAGATGGAGAGAGAATATTCACAGTTAAAACACCGGTAGGTCTGTCTGACTGTCCTTTAGCAACCTAAAATCTGCACTAAAATGAATTTTTGTATTTTCCATAATGAGTTTCTCCCTAAACCTTTGAAACTACCAGCTTCTTTGAGGATTATCTGTCCTGGGAAGAACAAAAAAAAGATAAATGTTCTCTTTGAAAACCTGCCTCAAAATGCCTGTCAATATTTACTATATATTTGGAATTTGACAGTGAAGGATTGGTGAGATCATTAACAGTTGGGCTAGGATGACTTATTTTGCTGTCCTTCATGACTGCTTCTGCTGAGCTCTTTACTTCTCCTGGCTGCCCAAAAGAGAAACTGACATGTTCTGAGCAGGCTTCCAGTGAGTTGGAGGAAACTGACCCATTCTTTTACAGTCCTCGAAGGTGACCAACGGATTCTTCAAATCTCACAAATTTTCTGTATACTGCCAGCACCCATGATGCACTCAAGAGATTTTTTTCATTCGTTTTGCACAGTTCTTAATCATTAGACTCCACAAACATTAGGAAATCTGTTGGTGTCGTTCACAATCTCTTACTTTCCACAGGCAAAACTCTTGGTATTGGTAAGAACAGGATTTGACTTTCATTGACATGTGTAACTTATGCACATTCTTTCACATCCTGTGGTAAAGTGAATGGTATCTGTTATATTCCAATCCCCTTCCAGGTTTCCTGTGGCTAGTAGGATGAAAATAGTTCCCATAGGCTTTCCAACTGTTCTTCTCAGTAGCAGAATTATGCCTTACTTTTGTTGCTGTGGGAAATTCTTTCTTCTTTCCGCTGTTGTAGATTAAGGTACATTCTAGTAGGGTTATGACTAGAGAGCAGACTAGAAATGCGCATGACGAGAAATCACTTTTTGTATCTTGTTGCTTGCCTGAACTCTACTGATCTGTTATACATCCGTTCTGTTCAAAGGCTGATTGTAGCAATTATTAATAAAAATAGATTAGGAAATAGTAAGGGATTGGTCCATGTCTACATGTTAATTTATGGTCTGCCACAAAATAAATTACAGGGCATTGTGACCATGCTTTGAACATGAGAGTAGGGAAATACTGTCCTCAACCTGTTCACTTGAGAGAAAAGCAGTTGCTTTAGACTTAGGTTGTACCTCAGAGGAACACATTTTCTTGTTCAGCTTTATGAATAAAAAATTATTAAAGGCAAAACAGTTTTGGGGTTGGGTTTTTTTTGTCCTTATCTAGTCTTGAGTCTTGGTTTTAGGATATTTGAATTGCCTAAGGTTCTATTTGGCTATGTAGTATCTCTAGCTTTACTGATAAAGCATGGCCTGAACAAATAGAGTCACTTTACTACAGATCAAAAGTTGATTAAAACCAGATTTGCAGTAACAAATTTGGGAAAGAAAAAAAGCTTATCAGAAAGCTGTTAGAGATGCGGGAGTCTATTAAGAGCTGGAGAATACTTTTTGTCTTTGTATGGATTCACACAGAGCAAAAATATGTCGGTGGTCTGACGTCCCAGAGTGGCTTTGAATTGTCTGAATCACAGAGCTGCATCATTATGACTCATTCTCATTGCATACTGACATCCCTGCTGGGAAAGAACTGCTGTCTCTCCCTTGTAGTAATTTCAGTTTGCACATTTTTGTTTTCTCCTCCCACTGAAGTTTGTGTTCTTACAGACATCTACAGTTGAGATTGCCTTCTTCAAGAAGACAGGTGCTGTTTTGCAGGTGTGGTAGGTCCTTTATTTCTGTATTAGAAGCATGTATTCACTCCACCAAATTGAAAAGGAGTATAAAATCCTATCATCTAGTGTCTCTAGGGGCTTTGCTGTAACCGAAGTCCTCCCATGTCAACGCACAAGAGGATAGTAACACAAGCACCAGTTGCAGATTTGTATTGTTTGTGTACACCTTTATATACGTAACATCTAAACCCTTTAGAATAAAGATGCTAATCCTTATAAAACAAGCAAGTGAGTAGCCACTGAAAGAAGAGCCTTTCTAAAATAAGATGATCAACCAGTGCCATGAGTTCTTTGTATTCAGTTCCACTTGGCTCAGAACTATCCTGCCTGGAATGAAACACTACATATCCTGTGTTTTTCACCACCATAGATCAGTCCTAGAACAAGTCAGCTGGGAATGGCACACGCAGAGTAGGTGCTTCACTAACCATATGTTCTTCTAATCTGTCTGGATGTAGATGAGACACTGTGTTTTCAGGGCAGATTTCCAAATTTATGCTGGGGTGGGGGTTGGGGGGGAAAAACACAAAACATCCTTTTTCTGGAAATTGTGATTTTTTTTTTATTGCCCCCCCCCCCCCTTTATGTTTGTCATCTTCTATAACTTTGATGACACAGTGGGTGATCTGTCCTTCCACAAGGTCAATAGAATTGTTACTCACTGCATTGTTCACAAGGACTTTTCAGGTGTATGTTAGTATTGCCACCAAATTCTTGTCAGCACACTTGGGCTAAGAGCATATGACTGCTGATATCTGGCAAAAGTCCTACAGGATTTGCTTCTAAAATTGATAAGCCTGCACAAGATGAGGAGAGATAGGCCAAAGAGGCATAGTGATAGTGCCGTCCTGAAAAAAACATCTTTTCTTATAATTTCCAAGGAATAGGTTTTAGGTCTCTGCTGCCACCTGTGTCTTGATAATATTCTCAGACCTTCTTGTCCAGAGTGTTTTTTTTTTTTTTTAAACTTTATGAACCCATGCCTTACCTTTTCTTATCCAGGAAACTGAAGCTTAGGTTATTTGATTCAAGTTTCCCTTTGGAGTTGGCAGTAATTTGAAGGCTGAGGGCCAACTCATTGTTCCCATGCTGGATGCTCACATGCCATTTCAATCCTTAATGCAGTTAAACTTTGTAAAACTGTTTAGCTAGGTTTTTCCCTTATTGTCAAATAATCCTTCTTAGAACCTATTTACAAATTCTTTTTGTCAGCAAGAGCTTTTTGGAGTGGTGAAAATGGATTTATACATTTATGCTTACATTTTAATGAGTATTTTTTTAATTACAGAAATCAAGTATGATAACTTAAAATTTCCTCAGTGAAATGAAGTAAATGTGTCATCACAGAGTCTCTGAATGATCAGAGGCAAATTCATTAAGTTTTCTTGAACCTCAGGGACAGGTGGTTTTATTTCATTTTGTTTTCTGACAATGGCTAAAGAGTTAGGAAACCAGAAGTTTTCACCTATATTTCTTAGCTTTATTTTTTCTGTTAATCAGTAATTCTCAACTTCTCCCTGGTTTCTTTCTCAAATTTTGCTCTTTTCTATATGAACTAGCCCATGAGAAAAGAGCTAGGATGGTATTTAGTCAAAAAAAGAGAAGCCTTAGGGGAGTTCATGATGGTCTTCCCATTTGTAACAGTTGCTATAAAGAGGATGTACAGGATGTTCAGCACACAATTTCGGACTTCTGTGGTTTCTGAGGGTAGGAATTTTGCCTAAATGACCTCCTGACCTCCCTGATGAAGTTTTTGTGTGTGTGTGTGTGTGTGATTTTGTCTCTTCTTAAGTTTTTTCTGAACCTTGAATCACCTTGATGGGAGAAAGTTACATTCACATTTGGTGACTATGAAATACACTTTGCAGCTGTACTGGAATAGAAACAACTTTCATCAGTGTAGAGCTTTACTGGTCTGCTCTGTTGAAGGTGTAGTCAGGAAAAGGGAGATGAGATCTTTCCGTAGATGGTTGTGATCTGATCAATAAGCATGTGTGTTGTTTAAAACTGTCTATTCCATTTGTTGTGCTGCTCTGTCATACTTTAATACTTTTTAGTCTAAGGATTTTAGACAAATAATTCAAAGCATTTAGTCAAATGCTTCTCAAAAAAAGCCCAAACAACAACAAAAAAGAACTTTTTCTCCTCTTCCTCCTCTGCTCTCCTCTTTTAGCTTGTTATCTAGTCCCCACTCTGCACCCAGGCAGAGCCCCAAAATGAATAATAAGTCTCATTGTGGGAATGACACTTGTGTGACCTTAGCAAGACTAGGTAGAATTACAGCTTTAATTGGAAATTGCTGCTGTTCTTTTATTGGTGTTTTTTAAAGTTAGGTATTATTAGTCGTAATGGCATTAGGTGTTTCATCTTCTAAAATAATGCATTATTACTTTTCTGTAAACTTAGAAAGGTTATCAACAATTGTGTGTTGCTTTCCATCTTTTCTATAGATAAGTATATTTTTTTAATAGCCAAATTCAGATTGCAGAGGCGACATTGAGACTAACTGGCATGGAGCCAGATTCTGATAGCATCACAGTGTGGTATAGGTCAAGACTTAATTTAGTCTGGCTTCTAGTGTGAACAGATTCTCCTCTAATGTCATCTCTTTGCTCCTGGCATAGAATAATAGCTATTTCTATTTACATCTAATTTTCAAGCCATAAAATTTCTATGCTAGTACTAAAAAGGGAAGAAAGGTACAGGATATGGTGTCCTCGCTATAGTTGAACTGTTTCTGGAAGAATAGAAGTAGGTTGGGCGCTTGATTTTCATCCTGCTCTTTTAAAAATGAATAAATAAAGGTAAGATAAGGCTTGCATCTTTAAGTTGCCTAGTTAGTGTAGCAATATATGTTTGTTTATGTTGTGAAGCCCTCCAGTTTCTAACTTAAATGAATCTGCTGCAGGAATTTAGTATGTGAAGGCTGAGTTTTGCAGAGATTATAGGTCCATGTTAGAGAAGTTTCACCTAGCTTATACTTGTAAGTAATATTGTGTCTTGGTCTTATATTTTTTAAACATGTAGTAGAATCACAAACACATATTCCCATCTTCTATTTCCTTATCTTTCCTTGCAACAATTTTCTCCTTAAAGTCCTTCATGACAAAGTCACAAAATGTATTCTGTCTCTCTTTTTTTTTAATAAGCCATACTGGCCTCCATTTCTGGCAGTCAAGTTTCTGGTCTTTCCAAGTTTTCAATCAGTTATTTGGGAACTCTGCTGCTTGTTTTGTTTAGTAGTATTCATATCATCTTCTCCTTACTCTTTATTGGGATTTGAGTTTTATATGCATGGGATCTTCAATCACCATTTTTTGGCATCTTAACATATTGAATTAATTTAAGCAGATGAAGGAGATCAATAGGTAAGATCTTAAATATTCTTGATAGCCAGATGCTGGTATATTTTGCATGCAGAAATCTTCCAGCTGCTGTCAGGTTGACAAACGAACTGAGTTTTGAATGTGTCGCCTTAGCGTGTATACAGATATTTCAGTTAGTCTTAGATACTATTGCATTATTCCAACCTTTGCAAACAAGCTTAAAAGAATCTATAGTAGTTACTGTATTCTCTGATGTTATTTATGGTAAGGACAGGTATCAAAATACACACACTGTCCTGCTGTAGGAAGGTCCCACACTCAGAATGTATGGAATACCTGTTGTCACCATGTAAAGCCTTGAGAATGTTGACACAGAAGCTGGAAGGTAATGCAGCATGTGGGAGCAAAATTTAAAAGACATTATAAACTATGTTAGGATCATAGTAATAGAATAATTGTTGTAAAATTCAAGACATTAGATATCACGAAGATTTCATTGTTGCTTAATGACTTAGAAATAAAAAAAATAGGGAAATCCCATGGGTCTAAGTGCAGCCAAAATCTCTGCCAAGGTGCAGTTTGGAAAGATGCCATTTAACCTCCAGGAAAAGATCCTGCCAGAAGCTTGGAATAATAACAGTGTTCAGACTCGCTGCCTAAATAAATGGATTTTACAGTCTATTGGATGATGATGATACATAAAAATATATTAACAAATCCCAATAATGGGATAATACCAACATCTTAGTCCTACATATGATTGAAAATAAACAGAGCACTTAACACAAGGGAACAGAAAGAAACTATCTAGCCCCCATATTACTGTCCTTCCTAGCCTGATTTCTTAGGGAAAACACATCTATGCAGTCTTGTCTTGCTGACTGTCCTCATTTAGTACATTCAGAACCCACGGGCCACATTCAGCCAAACTTAAACAGAGGCATAACTTGTCTCTAAGATTATTAAGTTTTTTCTAGGTTTGTGAAAAAGCTGGGTAGATATGGAGGAGAGAAATGTAACAAACAGCCCCACTTTGTGTCTCCTGCATGAAAACTTTTGTGTTATTATGTAACGGAGAACTCAACTTTGGGGGGCAGGGGGGTGGGAGTGGGGAACCATTAAATGCCCTGAGAGCAGAAAAAGCTTCAATTGCAGCTTGCAGTCAACTGAGATGCAAATCAGTTGGAAGCCAGGCCTCGCTAACTCTTGTGTATGCAAAACTCCTGATTTAGTTCTATCACCATGATCCTTAAGATTTCTGCTTATGGCACACAAATTTGGAAACTGTTTACTTTTCCCAGTAAATTTTTTGATCTCTTAATTTCTCTTTGTACAATGTAGTTTTTTGTACTTACATCTATTACTGCTTTTCCAGTGTCGTAGTATCCACGTACCTCTAGGCTAAATTCTGCTGCCATTGGCAATGCAAGCCACTGTCATAGTTCACTTCTGTCCCATATTGCAATTAGTGGTATCATTTTTTTTCATTATACGACAAGCTTACATTCAAGTTGTCTTTTCATCAATAAAAATGTGTAGCTTAAAATCTCAAGATTTCAGTTCTGTAACAGAATTTGTGACTATAACTCAGGCTGATGTCTTCTGGGGAAGGAAGAGGAAGATTGGATTCTGATGTACAGTGATTTTCTTGGTAAAGTTTTTCTGTGTCTGTCATTGTAATGCTTCTTGTTGTCTTGTTCCAGACTTTCTAACATGGAGGATGTGTTGCTTTGCTTCAGGTTACTAGCAGAGTTTTGAAAAAAAAATTCTAAGAAAAATACTAGCTAAAGAGAAAGTGTGAGAGGGAGAGATAAAAGGGAAAAGACTGCATTTTCTCTGTTGAGCCAGGTCTGCCAAAATCCTTGGATTGCAATGTTTACAATGATTTTCTTTTTGTATCATCTTAATTTCTCTGGGGATGCAATATATAATCTTACTGAAATATCTTTGATTGGTAGCAGGGCCTAACAGGGGTTTAGGAGTAGGATATGTATTATCGTCCATGCACTTGCAAAGTTTATCATTTAAACTAAAAACATTGGGAAAAAATGAAGTCCCATAAAATACCCTCACTGCACCTGCCCTTGCAAAGAACTGCTGAATGTTGCCATTAAGTTCTATATATGTCAATGAAATTAAAAGTTGCTGCTGCCACAGGGGCACCTTCATGGTGGTTCCCAGCTGCAGCAGCACTGGCTACTTCCTTTTCACATTTAATGCTTTGTGTGGACCCAGGAAAACACCTGTGAATTTCTGGAACAGAGTTTCTTTAAGGAAGGAATTCCTGTTCCTTGCTATGTAAGAGGTTGCAATTCTAAGTTAGAATTTTAAAAATGCTGACAGGGAGGGTAGGGCTTCAGTCTCTGGATGAGTGTTTGAGGCCAGAATTTTCTTTTTTGAAGCTAAGTTATTTTCAAATCACACTTTGATTTAAAAAAAAAACCCAAAACAAAACCACCACCACCAACAACAACAAACCCAAACCAAAAAAACAGCCAGTATTTTGCAGCAGTGGTAACAGATTAGAAATAACCAGTTTTAAAGGAGTTTCCTTTGAACGTTTCTTTACAAAACTTCCTCTCGGGCATTAAAGCTATGCTGATAGTGGAAGTCAAGTATATAACGTTCTGTCTTGTTGCTTTTCTGTTAAGAAACCTAAAGCAAATTAATAACCGTAAGTAAGATGTTATTACTAGTTTATTCATTTGCATAACTTGCAGGACTCAATCAGTTTGTAGCTGGCTTCACATTTTAACCCAAGAGAATGTAAAATTCAGCTTTCATGGCAAGAAGCATTGTAGGTGACATTCAGAACTTCTCTTCTGAAGGAACCCATTAAGAGCTTGGGGCCAGCCAACCTTTTCTCCTCCTTGTCCTTCATAAAGCAAAAAGCAGCAGCCATGACCAAAAGTAAATGCTGAAAAGGTTATACTGTGGAAATCTCCAAGCTCTTGAGGATTCATAGAAAAATTGTTTGCTGAATATGACTAGAAGATGAGTTAGCTGTCTGTCTTGTTGGTTCTTTTTAAAAAAACCTGCTATCCCTGTTCTGATCTTTTTTCCATCCTAATGATGTTTATCTATACACTAGAACTAAAGTGAGATAGATTCCTTGCTCACATATGTCTGAATACAATTCAAGATGGAAGAGTAGTCCAAGACATAGAAAAAGGACGTTCCCAGAAATAATGATCTCCTAGTACTTCTACAGTCTTCATAATTTCCCTAGGCATGAGTGAATTTACAGCTTCTGTAATGTGTGACTTTTTGAAGATGATGAAGTAAAATATATTTGAAATTTATATAAAGCCAATGCTAAAGCTTACTGCTTTGTGTGCTAATGCAACAGCAGTCTGCTTTTTTTTTTTTTTCAGCACATGCTTCAGTGCTACTGTAGTCAGCTATCTGCCCTTGGAAAATTTTACCGATTTCTCAGGTGGAATACCTACCTTTAAATTTTCTTATAGTTTTTGTAAGTGAACATCATACCTATTATTCAAATGACTAGTTGAAAAGTGAAAGAGATATCTTGTTGATAAATATTGCTGTGTGGTGTGAGGCATTGGTTTTATGTATAATTCTGGCAGCTGGTAGATTTCAAATGTGAGAAACTTGGCAAGTTCAGCACAGGATAATCTTCAAGCTGTGAGTAGCTTGGATGAAGCCATAGGATGAAATAAAACCAAGAATGACTTCTCTTAAAAGTGATTCATCTACATTCACAGAATGTAAGAAAAAGTGACAGCTTTTTCTCTGCTGTTGACAGTGCAGTTCAGTGCCATCAGCTAGAGCTTTGCTTACAAACAGAGTGCTCACATAATAGAGCACTTGCAATTTTTCCTATTTGTAGATATAGTTTTTTGAATAGAGAACATTTCAGTAATGGTTTTCAAGCTCACATAAGTGAAGGAAGAGGTCCTTTCTTTTTGAATTTCCATAGTTGCGTTGTTATTTATTCATATTAGTGTAGCACCTCTCATAGACCCTGCTGCGCCAGTCACTGTACAAACTCAGCATAAGAGGTTTGTCAGTTTCCAGAGAAATAGTTGTCTGCAATAGAACTGCTTTTCTTACTCATTGCCTGGGAAGTAATTTTCTTTTTTTTAATGAACCATATTAAAATAGGGCCTAGAAATCTTAATCACAGCAGAAGAGTTGGGTAACGGTCCTTGCTACAGGACTGGCAGGGCACAGTGAGTGGTGGCTGCTCCTTAAGGCCAGTGAGCTGAGGAGGGGGCACACAGCTGGCAGGGCAGGGTCCCTGCCAGCCAGGGCCCACTGCGCCTGAGCAAGGCAGGCCCGTAGCCTGTGGTCAGGTTCAACCCAGTCTACACCATCATGCAAACTGACAGTGATAAGGCAGGTCCAAGGTCAAAGCCAGCCCAGGGGTTGGGATCAAAAGGATCTACGGCTGTGGCAGAGCTAGAGACCAACACTGTGACAGCCTAGCTCAGGCAGAGACTGATGGCCCTGGGCTGGGATAAATAGAGCTCCTGGGCCCACGGGCAGAGGTGTGTGTGGAGGCCCCAGGTGAGGCTGGTCAGGGCTGTTAAGGCCTATTAGTGCACTAGAGGCCCTGGCAAGAACTCTTTCAGTGTTTAAGACAGGAAGAGTTGTTATAAGATATACTTGGAGATGCTGTGGAGAGCTAATGTGTAAAAGGCAGAGAAAATAATGTTTTCATAAACCAGCTGTGTGAACAGCTGCATCTTGTCTGATTTTATCTTTTTAATGAAAAGATCTGAATGCTACGTAAATAACGGAAATTGCTGCAAACCCTCTCTATATACAATCAGTACTTTGCAGGAGCTGTCATGGTAGATACTGAAAAAGGATGAGAAAAAGACTGTCAAGAAGCAGCATTGCAGACAAGCCTGGAAGGGTTTTGTTTTAGGTTGTCCATAATGCAGTGTGAAAGACAGCATTAATGTGTTTGTGGAGGAAAGGGTAAATAGGCAATGGAAATGGATGTTGCTAGCTGAGTGAGGGATCAGGCTGTACCAATTTACATACATCTATATTAAGAGCTCTAGTATCTTGGTCAGGGGGTCATGAATAAGGGGAGGTGGTGGACATTTAAGACGTCTGATACATTATTGTTACTGACAAGGAAAATAATTATTAATGGTAGCATTTAATGCTGAGAGTCATGTTCTGGAAGAACTGCCTGGTAAGTTGTGGCAGCACTGCTGGTAGAGGTGAAGCATCTGGGCAAGAGGTTCAATGGTTGACCAAGACAATTTTGAAGTCTGCTTTGTTTCCTTGGAGTGCAATAGAATTTTCCAAGCAAATGAAACCTAGTCCATGTTCTTTCCTCCCACACACAATTTACATC
Organism: Haliaeetus leucocephalus; assembly: GCF_000737465.1. Lineage (NCBI taxonomy): Eukaryota > Metazoa > Chordata > Aves > Accipitriformes > Accipitridae > Haliaeetus > Haliaeetus leucocephalus. Next base: position 3,396,733 of record NW_010973188.1, read on the forward strand.
TTTTTCTCCAAAAGACCTCTTGGTTGCCTTGGAATAAAGAGCATTTCAGGCTCATAGCTCAAATACAGGGCAGATGGTGCCCTTGCAGAATTTAAATAAGATATCAGCATGTTGTCACCTGTAAGTACAGTGGTTAGAGGAGTTCTGCAGTGCAGTCACTAGGATGTCAAAAACAGAGGAAAGAGAAATTTTACTTCAGCAAATGCTGTGTATAACAGTTCTGTGAATTGCTTAAAGCTGTTTTTTGGCTTGCTGCAGTGCACCTGGCAGAAAATGATTAGAGTGAGACACATGCACACAAAAGTACTGTGAGTTTAAAAAAAATATGTAAATGGTTTCTGCATGTAGTAGGTTGAGGGAATTTAAATATCCATAGCTGGCAGGTTCAATTTGTCAGCTTGTAGCATGGCTTTAGATGATAATGGACCCCAGTATGAATTTAAAAAACATACTACCTTTATCAATACCAAGGAGTACAAAAATATGAATACTCAGTTTTCTTAAAGTAAATACAAGGTTGTCAGCTGCAGTCTGTTCCTAAATTGAACACAATATGGAGGATGTGTGCATACATTTCCCTTTTCATTTGTGTTACTATTTTCATTATCATTTAAACATTGCATTAACATATTGCTCAAGTGAATCATTTCAATTACTGAATTCCATTTTATATTTTCTTCTTAGAAGGGGTGGAAAGGTGAAGAGCTTGAAAAATAATTTAGGTGTAACACAATTATTTAGGGTGGCACTTTAGGAAAAAATGGTGAAGTTTTTACTGTTAACCTAGAAAATACTACAGGAGTTAAGAGAATTGGGCATCCAAGTATGAGGTAAGTACTAAACACTACTTAAATAGTCTGGAGCAAAGGGCCTCACATTACCAGAAGAGACCATTTTTTAAAGAAAGAAGCTTTGCATGAGCAAGGAGAATAGGGAAGGGAAAGAACAATGCAAACATTGGAAAAGTTGATAATAGTTTTTGCAGTGAGAACGAGGTAAGTGAATGGAAAAATCTATGAATTGATAAAGGGAGTCACACAGGAAAACAGCACTTGAGAACACAGTGTTTGAGTTTAAATTCCTTTCACTAAAACATTTTATACTCGTTTGAATCAATGTTTTTTTGGATCTGATTCTGCAGAGTCAGCAGTAAAGATTCTGTTTTGGGGAGTTTTACCACCCAGATCCTGACTGATTGCCACCAAGGGTTGTTCTCATTTAAGGTGGCATCCTCCAAGTGGCCATTGAACCAATATGCAGCTATATATAATCCAATTGATATTGCACATTAATCTATTTCCTTATCCTTCTCCTGTATCAGTACTGAGAAATTACTGAAGCTTACCAAAGCTCATCAGAAGATAAGAGACCAGGTCATCCCTGTCAGAACAAGGCAGAATTATTTTATTTGATTTTGCTTTTCTGTCATGATCAGTGGGCTTACACACATAAAACTACAGAAATATAATCTATGTCTTTATGAAGTATAAGAGCAGGAGGGGGTAAAAAAAGATTTGTTGTCCCTGAGGGTGGTTGGTTTTTATTTTGATGTGTCATGTGAGAGGCAGAAGGATTCCCAGACAGTATGCAGACGTATGGAAAAAGAAAGATTTCTGTTTGTTTCTGTGTGTATTCAGGAGGATGATCTACTGGTGATGTATTGTTTGATTTTTTTGGTTGGGGTTTTTTTGTTTGTTTTTCTGTAACATACTAAGGTTTTCCTGGTGCAAGGGCATGTTAATGATATGTCTTACCCCAAAAATATATTTCAGAGCACATCTAGAGGAATTTAAAATTGGTGAGCTAATCAAGCTGAATAAAAATGAATAAACATCACTGGTGAAAGGATTAGGTTGAATTCACCAGGAAACTGTCCTGTTGTAATGAATCAAATTGCTTTAAGGATCTATTAAAATCTATAAATAGATTTTTTTTTTTAATTTATTTTATTTTTTTTAACAGAGAAGGAACCTGACAGTTATAGGGTAAGTTTAAAAATTAGCAAGGTAGAAATGCTAAGGCTGTACTTGCAGGAGCAGCTGAGCTGGCCAAACAGCTTGCTGCCTCTGAAAATGAGAGGTCTTGCCACCCTGCCTTCCTGCCTTGCTTCCATCCACACTGTCCCGTCCCTTCCTTGGAGGTTGCTCTGATACCCAGGAGACCCTTCCCTTTGGCAGGCTGCAGCTCTTGACAGGTTCCTCTGTACAGGCAGCTTTTTGTCCAGTTGAGGATGACACTGTCACAGTGTTAGTGGTGGTCAGATCAGCACTGGAGCTCATCTGGCAGCTCAGGTGTAGGAGTGCAGCTCTGAAGTGAGGAAAAGGGGATCATCCTCATTCCCGCAGCAGTGATCTGTTAGATCAAGTCACGCCATCTCACGTGGCTGTGTACTGTGCTTCAGGATGAAATGGATAATTAAAACATTTGTGTTAGATATCAAACCTGCTTAACCTTTTTACAGAAATAAACTACCCTGACAAAATTGCTTCTCCTTTGGAGTCAGGTGTTGAAGTATAATTTCAACATGAAAAGAAACAAATAATGAACCAATCCATATTTTTAAGTGTTAGTTCTCTTTTGTCCAGACTAGGTGTTGTGTAAGATGGTATTTGTTTCTTTGGGGTTTCTAATTTGTAAGTGAAGATGTAAAAGTCTTATGTGCAAAGAGCTGGCTTTAAAGGAGCTGATCAGGAAGCTGATAGAGCTACAGCCCTGCAACCATTGGAGGCTGTGAAACCCATTTTAAGAGCTGGATAAATGCTGAGGGGATATCCAGCTTTCTGTTTTATTTGTATAGGAAATAGCTGTTTTAAAGGGGACTTGCTTCTTTCATTGCAGCTGGTCTGTGTGGGCTGTAGAATACCTCTGATTAGATCAACTGTGTGGAAAAAGAATTGCTATGCCTTACCCAGCAGGGCAGTGGTTACTGAGCATGCCCACTGCTGCATTAAGGAGTAGGGATTAAAGCTATGTGAAACATAGTTTTTCATCTGTTTTCCCCAAAGGAAAAAAGAGCAAATAGAAAAAAAAAAAGGTTTGAATCAAACTAAAGTCAGTAATTTCTTCCAAAGCTTGACTTGGAGAGATCTTGTACAGAGAAACAGGGACTAACAGCTTTGACTTCTAGGTTTTGTCACAGTCTTTCCATTTTCCATGATGCTATATATATATTTGTTCTACCATGCTGCTGTAGGATTTCAGTAAATAGCTGCATTTTGGTTAAGGTATAGACTGCAATTCAGGCAAGGTTGGTTGCTTTTGGAGGGAGAAATAAAATTCTGTTTCTCTCCTGTACTACTGATTCATTGTTTGAGAATTCTTATGCACATAGTCAAATTAGATGCAAAGCTAATTTCACTTCAAAGAATTTGTGTTCAACTATATGTACATGTACAGATGGTGAGCATGAAATGCTGAATTATTACTCAAAAACTGTCCTTCAAAAGAGGAATGAAATTATACAACTTGCAAGGTTAATTTTTATTTTAATAATCTTTTACAAATTTCAGAAAATCTTAATATTAGCTGGAGCTGGATTTTTATTCTAGAAAGGTCTTGGGTTCTTACTGCTCCAGTATTAAGTTAGGTGTATATTTTCTCACTTTGTAAAAGTGTTTCTGTGTCAATGTAGTATTTAGGTCTATTTTATGAAAATTAAAACAAATTTTTTCTTACCGGCAGCTGACATCAATCATGCCCTGCCCCCCTCAGTAACCTTTAATGCTAAACAATGTTCCAAAAGGAAAATTTATTAGATCACCTATTTAGATTCTCTGACATCATTCTGTCATGGCAATGAAGTGATTTACATGGAAAAAAGTATTACCTCTGCTTTTAGACAAAATAAGTTTATGATGATTAATGGTTTTACTGCAAGTATGAGAGAAACTGGAAATGGCTGGCCTTTTTAAAGTGAAACATGGCCTATGCTCAGTTTTCCTCCTTATTTTCTTCACCTGTTGTAAAATGGTTTTGGTTTTGAGTAAATGAAAATGTACAAATTATGTCTTGTAACTGAAGTAAGCTATAAATGCAGGGTATCCATGGTAACATCTCTACATAACTGGAACTAGAGACAAAAGGGAGAAAGCAATTAGCTTGAAGCAGAGTCTAAACTATTGTGGTGGTGGGGGACCTAGATCATGTATTCCATGAGTAGTCGTAGTCACTGAGGGAGCTAGATGTTTAGTTGAGGGAAGAGCAGGCTAAAGGGCGATCCCCTCCAGCTGTCCCTCCTGGTCAGCATTTCTATGATTCTATGATACAGTTGACCTTGGGCAGAGAACTTAGTATACAGAATGGTCACAAGAATGGTGAAATAGTATTTTAACAAGAAAGCACAGAGCAAATAATCTTCTCTGATACATGCCTTAAAATGACACTTGAAACATTTCCTTTAGCTTCATACAGAGCTCTCTTTTTTCCTTAGATGTCATATAAATAACAAGTAATACACAAAGGCCTAAACTGAGAAGATGATGCTGAATAAGAACTCTGAAATATTTTCTTTACGTATGCTAACTGAACTAAAACCCAAACACCATTAAGGCAAAAGCTGTTCAACTATGGCAATACTTAAATTTAGGAAAAATGTAAATAGTGGCATTTTTTCCAGAGGGCTTATAGAACAAATTCAGTCTGATAAAAAGAAGGCAGAGGTTGAGTTGAACACTGCTGGCAATTTAATCTGCATGGAAACTTTGCATCAGTTGCAGGATGTAACATTTGGGAATGAACAGCAAATAATATCTGTATGACAGATCAAGCAAGCATGCTTTGCTGCGCGACCCCAGATTTTGACCAGTAGGATGCTTAATCACAGCCTGTGATGAATGCTGGGGCACTGAGCACTGTTCTGTTGCCTTAGTGGAGCTTTGATGCATAGGTCAGTGTGTTGAAATGTGGAAAATGAACTATTAAAACTGGATGAATTTACAGTCATGATTTGTCCTTGGTGACATTGACTGGACAACTGTCTTTGAGTGCACACTTGGCAATGGAAAATCACTTGCTGTTGGATTCTGTGCCTGAAAATGCATTTGCAAGTAAAAGCACAAGTCTATTTAAAGTAGTAATTAAAAATACACTTATGCAAGTCATACTAACATTTTTGGGAAGACAGCAGTATCACAACAAGCATTTTAACTGTGTTATTTTTATTCAGATGATTAATCCATGTCTTGCATTAGGCATACATTGAATTTAGCATTCTACTGCAGTTCTCTATATGCAATCTTGAAATTTCAGCACTGTCCTTCATTGATTTCTGCTAGCAGTCCAGACTCTTGAGAGCTCTTCAAGATAGAACCATCTTTCCTGCATTACACAGTTGTTTATCAGGAGCCACGTACTGTTGTCCTCCTATTCTTTGTTTAAATGGCTTGGCTTCTCCTCTGATACAGGTTACTGATGTTCAGTTCCCTGCTGTGTGCCATTTGTTCATCTGGCTATTTGTTTTCTAACATGAATGATTTCCTTGGAGGAACAGCTAGAAAAGAGCGGAAGGACGTTTAACACATCAGTAGGAAGTGCAGATACAAAAGGATATTTTGTTCTCTGGAGTACCTCTGCTTCGGTCTCCATTTGCTGTCATCAACAACAATTGTTTGTGTCTGAGTGTATATTTGTAGTGTTGGTGTGGTGGTGTTTTTTTTTTTTTAAACTAGAGTAAAATCTGCATCAAGCTAAATTGTCACTTGGATGTAATTTCCACCGTGTCTTCCCTGTTCTGTCATACGGATCAGGTGGTCTCTATTAGACCCTTCATGTTGCTAATGTTTAAAGCCTCCCAGGGAGCTACATGACAGCAGGTGTTTCAGTGTCTGTGTGACCTGCCTGCACACTCTATTGCCTTTAGTGATCATGAGGCAGACAGGAGATGTATTGAATTGAATCTGGAAGAAATTTTTTTCCCCTAGTTTGGGGCTTCTGTAATGCTCTGGGACTTATCCAGAATCCCACATGATATGGCAGCATTCATTCAGCCAGCCAGATGGTTGCATGATTTCTCTTGTGACTGCTGCTGAGCTGGAGGCCAGCCCCTGTGAATTTCTTATATCACCAACTTTCACTGGTTGAAACAGCCTCAAAATCCAGTTGAGACTTGCACAGTGACAACTTGGTAGTTGAGAGGATGGGTCCTGTTGGCAGGCATATCATTTCCTTTCCAGCAACCCTGTTGTTGGCTATTAGTTTTTGATCTGCCATGTCACCTCTGTTTCCTCTTGAATTATTGCCACAGTACATTGCCAGCAAACATTTGCAAGATTTTCAGGACAGCCTGAACTGTAGCTATAGCCAGGATGGAGGCTGGGACTCGTATCCTGCAGGACCATTCCCAGCTAGCATGCACAGTGATCTGGCACCCTGGCTTCCCTTATGTGAGAATGCTGGTGCTTGCCTAGGCTGGTTGCACAGCCTGTGTAATGATGATGGCCTTCTTACATCCTAAGTTAACCATACTGGTACTCCTTGTGCAGTGTTAAGAGTTGCTGTCATACTCTAGGCTTAGAATTGTGCTGTGCTGGGCTTCAGCTAAGACTGCTGTACAGCTGTGTGGCATCCAACTCATTGTCACCTTCTTACAAGCTGCTTAAAATAATTGTAGAAATAAGCTTATCATTATTACCAGAGGTTTCAAACAAAGGAATTTTGACTGACAAAAGTCGTGGAAGTTTACACTGATGTGGATATTGCTAATTTAGGTATGGGCAAAGGTTTTCTGTGGCTGAAAACTTTAAAGAGTTTCAAGGTGAGAGAACAGGACTTCTGGAGACATCCAAACCATTGTTTAGGAGTAGGTTGCAAGACATTTTCTGTTGGTATTCTTTTTCTGAATCACATACTTGTTTAAATGTCTGATAGAAAACAGAAAAGATGGGGGGGTGGGGGTGGTGTGTGTGTGTGTCCAATTTTGCTTTTCGCATTTGTTCTGGTAAATGAGAAAATGCTTAATGAAGCAACAGAGGCAGTCTTTAATGATGGCAAACTGATTTTTTTTTATTATGACATTTTAGTTTGCTTAATTTTCTGGTGGGAGAGGGTTGTGTTTTTGTGGTGTTTTTTTTAAGATGTCTTATATTTGCTATCGGGGGATTGGTGTGTGGTTGCTTTCTACCCATAGAGCTTTAGGCAAAGAGTTTATGAACTACTGAAGGCTTCATGCATGGCTGTGGATGTGGGTGGGTAGGTGAGGAAGAGAACAATGAATGGAGGTGCAGGACAAACAAATTAAAAAAAAAAAATGCAGTAAGTGGTTAAACTGTAAGTATGGAGCACAACAGTGGCAACAGGAAAGTGTCTGCAAATTTTTAAATGGGGTGAGATATGGCATGTTTGAGACACGTTGCTCATGTAAAACCACATCTGCCTTGTTGCTCTAGCAACCACAGTAGATCAGCCTGCTTGTTATTTTTGCAAATATACATTTATATTTGATTTAAGTATGATTTTGGGCATTACTTTCAAGGTTTAACAACTTCTGTTGTGTGCAAGTCTCACCACAGTCACCTCATTTCTAAATATCTTTGAGGGGGACAATAACATTCATTTTCTTAGTCCCAGGAGATTTTCTTAGGGCAGTGCTTGCACTGGCTCCCAAGATTAACTCGCCTATCTTCCCATCAGAAGCAGGGCTGCAAGATGCCCTGCATGGTCTCTGACTGATTAAAAGCCTGCTTCTTTCCTTTCTGGACTTTTAACTGAACAACCTTAAAAGCAAAATTTTGCTATCTATCTACCTGAATTACAGAAATATTACCAACTCTAGCATTAATATTATCTAGACATTTGAGGATGATGCTGTGTTATTAAATGATATGGTTACAGGCACTCTTAATGTAAAGGATAAATAGCATTAATACAGCTGGAGAACTAAGTGGACCATGTTATCACTTTTCAAGAGCCAAAAAGTTGCTTCTGAGGCAAGAAGCACAGAAGAGATTGCAGCCTGCAGAGATGACAGGTCACAATATGCAGAACTGTTTCAATCAAGATGGAGCATTGTGGTTTGGGATTTGTTTTCTCACAGCCTTTATTAAAAATAGAGGCAGTGGTGAGATTATTTTAGAGTTCTACTATAGTAACTCACTGGGTAGATATTGTATTTTCTGCATTCATGTTCTAGGAGAATAAAATAACAGTAACAACAAAATCTCTGTGGATTGAAATGTTTTTACCTGTGATTTGGTTTAGTAATTGTAGAACTTGCTTTTGTCCCCATTCAGCTTACTGTATTTCAGAAAGCTCACATTCCGATATAAATGCCTGCACATTCCACCTAATGTCACTATCTGTGGAAAAGGAGAGGGAAAATAAAGCTCAGAAAACTGTTTTCTGAAGACTAATAACTGCCAGACCTGATGCATTTATACACACATAAATATGTATGTGTGTATATACATGGTAAAAAAAAAAATAGAGAACATATATCTGAAATAGCGTCTATAACATACACTTGTTCCTTATGGTCAGATAAAGGTAAACCTGTGTCTCCTTTCCATTGAAAAAATACTTATAATTTCTGTTTCTAACTACAGAGAGTTGACAGTCCAGGGAGGCAAGTCCATGAACACTTCTAATCCACACTAATACAAAGGCAGCATAGAGGTAAGAAATGAAGATGACGTGCCTGAGAAACTCCAACTAAAAACCTAAGCCTAAATAATTCTCCTTCACAGGGATCAGAGTAACATAGCATAGTCCTGGCTTCAATGTAGGTCAGCTGGATTTGTGTTCAGATATTTATGGGTAAACAAGGTAAATTAATAATATGGTTATTTGCTTATCAAGTTGTTTGTTATAGGATGTAAAATAAAACATTTGTTTATGTAACACCATAAACATTTTGGGGAAGAAAAGCTCCCCTAATAAACATCCTATGTACAGTTTTACATAGTTGCATGGAACAAAATATTGTTTTGTAGTAATGTTTTCTTAATATGATTCCTGCCAGAAACTGAATGCCCTATTTGATACAGCAAACAGATGTTAAAACCATCATAAGTAGTGTAGTACATTTATTATCTGCATTGTGTGAGTTTTTTGCTGCTTAACAGATCATCATCCAACCACACTACTGATGACACACTCACACTGAAGCTCCCTAGAAGCTATCAGTAGTCCAGTGCCTTACCTGTGTTGGCATGATTTTACCTGCTGCAAAGGAGAGTAGACTAGCAGACATGCACAATCTCTACCTTGAATTTATGTCAAAGATTTAGAGAAGAAAAAACAGCAACAAAGCCCAGCAGGCTGCTGTAGACCTAGTCCATCTATAGTCACACATACTTTATTCTGTTAGTAGCTAAACATCTAACATAATTACTGGAGTGGAACTTGGAAGTTGTTTACAGGGTTCTTATGTTTCAAATTTTCTTGGTTTTCTTCTAGATTGTCATTTTTGTTTTTTCCTGTATAGTGGCGGTAGGATTACAGAAGAGCATTAATCCATACAGCTATGCACATCTTTTACCCGAAGGAAGTTCCAGAGGAAACCACTAAATCTTGCAGAGGTATTATTCATATCTGTATATGAAGAGTACCGTCTACAACTGCAAAACAGAACAGTTGTTTATGCACAGCAGTCAGTGTAATGAGTGGTTTGTTCTCGTGGAGCACAAGGTCTCATAGATTGCTGAGCTGTTCCCTCTTCAGCAGGTAGTGTAGATTCAGCCAGTCAGAAAGGCTTGGCATTATTGTCTGTGACTTACTATGTGGTGCACTCTTCCTTCAGCAGAGTGGCTACAGTGATTCTTAATAGCTGGTAACATCTCACTCTACACTGCATGGCAAGGTGGCAGTGGTGAATCTTGGGCCAAAGGCAGGACCAAAAACAAGGGGTAAAATTCTGGGACAATCTAATTAGCAGTTTGATGCCCTTTGCACTTTTGAAAATAATTTCTCTTGATTTTAAAAATATTTTCTACAAAAACAGCTTAACAGTTAAAATACAGGACTTTAATGTGATGGGTTAGAAACTGTGATCTATCTATACAGGTTTCTATTCAGTTTGATAAAATGGTAGAAGATGAGGGGAACTGGTTAAAAAATACTCAATTGTCAACATACATCATAGGTTTTACTATGGTTTTACTGCAAAGTAACATAGCTACCTTGTGTGTTATATCTAAAAACCCTGAAAATAATGTAATTTTGTGTCTGTTGCCAAGTTCACAGTTTACTTACTACACTGTAACATAGTTGCATGTTATTAAGGATTGAATCTCTGCATTAATTTGGTACAATACCATTCTAGCTCAGGTTAGAGCAAAATAAATGCTAATTGGTATGTGGATACAAATTAGAGTTTAATATCCCATGCAGCTGTTTACATCTGCTTAATTAAGCAGCAGTAACTTCACATTAGCATTGCTATGATACCATAAATACACACTAGAGAAAATGGTACAATCATGTTAGCCACCCTCTTAATGTCAAATCAATGCAAGTTAGGTACTTTTTATTTCAGTGTTGTTTTTTAATGGTAAAAAAAGTCTTCACGTTTAAGGAGGATATTCAGGTCTGATACATTTCGTTCTGCTGGAAGTGCCAGAATTTTATAAAAAGACTGTGCTCCTGTAGCTAGACAGTTTAAGCACTAAATGAAGAGATTTAATGGAAACCACTAACTTAAATATAGTTGGAAGTCAGCGGGTAATTTTGCTTTTGGAGCCTTTAAAAGAGTATCACAGTCATTTTGTACAGTAATAGAAGGGAAGTAAATAGCCATCTAGAAAAACGCAGTGCTGTTTTAACACTGATGAAGTTCTAACACTTTGACTATGTAGCATAAACTCTTGTTTCATGTATTTACCAGCAGCTCTGGCAGAGAGCTGCTTGTTTTGCTTTTTGATTAAGGATCCCCTGAAGTAACACAGACGTGCCTAAGTTGTTCTTTTGAGAGGTATGTACAATCAGGACAGGCCTTGGATTAACACAACATATCAATGTAACAGAAAAACTGTACTTTGGTCATAACTATCAAAGTCTGTTAACCATCAGCATAAAAACACAACCTCAGTTGGTGCCATTTTTAATGATTAGCCATAATACATTGTAAAACAAAAAGTGAAAAAATTCCAGCGTGATACTTATAAACAAAGAACAAATAGAAAACAAAAAAGCTTCGGTTTTGCCTGATTTATAGTATTTATAATACAACAGATTATTAGTCTGAGGTAATTACCAGTAATAATTTTTTAGTCCTTCAAGGACCGCTCAAAAATTAAGAACAGTGATAGTAATGCATGTTATGTTGAAAGCGAGACTTGATTATTAAATCAAGCAAATCCCTTACCCTTTTTAGTTAGGGATGTGTGGTTGCAAGTATAAAATTGGAAATAAGTCTATACAGTAGGAACTACAGAACATTGAGAGTCCTGTGTGGCACGTCATTAGCCCCTGTCAGTACTTAAGAATACAGTTGATTATGTAAAAATCAGACATTTCAACAGAGAAAAGACTTTGTTTCAGAATAGCCCTTAAGAAATTTAGAATACTGTTAGTTTGCATAAAATAGCCAAACAAAAGATTAATTCAGAAGTCCAAATTTTGGCATGAGGTAAAACCATGTGCATTTATTTCATCTGCATTTTAGAATTAGTAAGCATAAAATTAAATATGTTGACTGTAATGAATTCAGTCATACAAGTGCAAGTCTTCAGCTAGAACGTCTTTTATGGCAGTTTATTTAAAAAATGTACCAGTAAATCATAAAAGAGGGATCATGTCCATTTAACGTTTATTGAAGTATACAGGAGGTTTTCTTTAGAATCAAATATGAGCATGAATATATGGCCAAACGTAAAATCTATCAAATTCAGTGAAAATTTTCTGACTTTAAATAGTAGCTGTAAGAATGACCAATATATATTCTTTGTTACAACTGCCCTCACTCTACAAGTAAAAAAAAATAATAAACATTCAGTAAACATTCTTTCCTAAGGTAGTTTCCCTTATATATCAGTGATTTATCCATTTCTTGTATACATAACTTTTTAAACATACCAATCAGTGGTTCTCACAATTGAAAAATAAAAGCACAAAAAAGTTTACACTCTTGTACAGGTAAATAAAAGATCATCTTGAATTAAACTGTATAACCTTAAGGGCATAGTATAGTTTCAATTTCATTACCTATTACATAATTAGCTTCTTACATACAAATATTGACATATTTGGCTTGTGCTTCAAAGCCTTTGTGTCTAGAAAGTCCATGTCAATGCAACCTCATAACTTGAAATCAGTGGGGATATCTTTACTACTGCTGGGTTTAACCTGTTCGTGCAACATAGTCTCTTCTGAGCTTGTTGTGGCACTGCATTTTTCTGTGGTGTCGTCAGTGTCTGGATCCAATCCTTCAGGGCAGGGAAGTTTTAGAAGTTCTTCCCGCAACTGAGCTGTATGACGCTGAATATACAAAAAGAAGTCAGCGTGGAAGACCATAGTTAAAACAATACTTTTCACAATGTTGGACAAAATAAGGCAAAAAAAAGGAGTAAGTAGAAAAGGTTTAAATGTACTGTTTCAATGACTGGATAAACTTTTTCCCTGTATTTAAGGATTGGTACTGTCCTTGTAGTAACAGAATAATTAGCAAGTGCTGCTAGGGACAAATTAAAGGCAGTAAACAGAACTGCCGCAAACAAGTGCATCAATATAAATACTATGCTATTTGACTTGCAGTTGAGTCATATCTGTGTTCTGTGATCACAGCAGAAACTGGCTTGTATTAGGTAGGTCATACAGTAAAAATGTAAATTTGTAAAGAGTTCGTGATGAGATCTGTTACAGAGACAGATATACAGAGATTTGTACACTGATCATAGTAACTAACAGTAACTTCCTTTTGAAGACCAGGCACATTGAAAGAATGCAAGTCTAGCAATAAAAGCCTTTAAAAAATTTTTTTTGCTCCTCTGGGGAAGAAAAATAAAAAATGTAAGTCTGTTGTGTGTGTGGACACAAAATACACAAGTGATAGTACTTGGCTAGGAAGGAAGAAAACATTTATAAAGGTTATAACTGTTAAAAGTTAACAGAGGGTAAAACTAATTGTAATGGATCACAGTTTAGTACCTGTGCTTGTCTATTCAAAAAGCTTGTTTTCTGGCAAGGAATTGGTTGTAGTACAACTTTATCATAATCCCCAATCCACCCTTAGAGAGAACAAAATAAACTCTATCTTATACAACTATTTATAGAGAAATAGGCAAGATAGGCACTAAAGGAAAATTTAACTTGTAGAAAAAATACTGAGAAAGTGGCATGCACATACACTTTCCCTCTTGAGAGTTGGGAAACTGATGTTTGTTTACATGTTTTAAAATTACTGAGCAATTTCATTGCCATTTGTCATCTTCTGGTTTAAAATTACAAAAGCAATTCTCACCTTTAGAGCTGCTGCATGATGTGACATAGTCCTGCCTACCCGTTTGTCACTGCTGTACTGCTGTATGTCTGCTATCCACTCCTCACACTGAGCCATGATCTCCACTCTTTTCAAGTAAAAATGTTTGTGGATGACCTGGAAGAAAACATTCAGAATGAAAGAACAGAGTGTTCATTGTGTTCTAAGAACCATATACTTCAACAATACAAAATCTGCAAGACCCCTATGAGTCTAACTGGGTATAAGGGCGGGGTGGGAAATCAGTATGAGGATAATTCAGCATTGAACCAGGTTGCAGATACATTGTGGAATTTCTGTCCTTGGAGTTTTCTAAGACCCAACTGGAAGAAGGCCTGAGGAACCTGGTCTGAATTCAGCTGATACTGTTTTGAGGAGGTGGTTGGCCTGGACGTCTTCTCCAGTCTGTAAGAATCTACAATTTATGTGCAGCCTGCCATTTCAGCATTCACTTGTGTTATCTGGGTGAAGGGTAAATGAGTGCCAGAAATACAGTATCACAGCAGGGAAAAGAAAAAGTGATGGCAGTACATTAGATGCATTCTTCAGTTCAAAGATTATCTTACTATGCAGCCACTAGGTACGGACATTTATGTTTGCATAGGGGCAGGGTTACTCAGATACAATATTAAGGCTTTTATTGTTGCTTTCACAGTCCTTATTAAAGAAGCATAGGCAGGAAGTATAAGCACCATGTCTTCCCCTATCACTAACCACTTGCTGCCTGAACAGAAAACAGGTAAGCAGAAACACTGTCAACAGTATGAGCATAGGAAAATAACATGCTTCTGCATAGAGAAGAGGGATCATACTAGCTGCTATGGAAGTTGTTGTTATAGTTACAGTCCCTAGGCAGAGGCAGCACACCTCTGGGGACACTACAATTCCCAGGCAATAGTAGTTGAGCTGCTTACTGTTCGCATGGGAACCAGTATTTGATTGCATAGTAATTTTGGTATTTCTGTACACATTTGAGTTTAAAAAAAACAACCAATCAAACCCCAAAGTTGTGAAACTCTACTTAGTGTTGGCTTTGTCTTAAACAGTTTTCTAAAACTCTGCCTGGTAAAAGAAACAATAAAATCAAAGAAATTTTATTGAGGACAGAGAGTTCTTGGCAACACTGCAACATAATTGACAAAATCATCTTTCCATCTAGAGGTTAGAGAATATAACTATCTGTCTAAAGAAAAACTGCATATTGAAAGCATAATTGACTCCAGTTCTGGATGCACTCCTTATATCCATAATGGAGCTTGGAAGAAATCCCAAAGACTGGCAGTTTAGATTTCCTGAGCCTACCTGTCATTTAAGGCACTGAAGGGGAGACAGTTCAGATCTGTGAAGGCAAAAGATCTTAGGAGCTGAAGTATGTACGTTCTTTCTTAGACCTCAGCTTTCAGGCACTTTCAGCCTTTGCATTTATGTTACTGAATGATCATCATTGCTAAGGTTCCTAACACAGCCCTACAAAAAACCTAGAGAACTGAACAACAAGCTAGTCTCTCAGAGAAGTGCTCAGATAATCTATACAAGAGATGCATTTTCATTTGGATGGGGCTGCAGATGGAATTTAGCATTCTTCCAAAATTCAGCTATTGCATCAGAGAAAAATCTAATGCTCTCCAGTTCATAATTTCCATTTTTTGATATGTAAAGAAAGATACATGCCACTTCACATAATGATGGGGAATATGTATTCAGAGAAGTAGAAAGGGAGTTCTCATGTTGCACAAGTTGATAGGCACTTGGGAGGACCCCAAGCTTAAGCTAGTATGATTGTGTTTTTAACACAAAAGCAAGCTATCTTAGCCTCAAACTTCTCCTTACCGAAGCAGGCTATCATAGCTTCAAATTTCTTCTCAGAATCTTGAGGATTTCATCATACTGTCCTAAAGACCTCAACACAGGGTAAAACAGAAAACTGTATCTTCGGAAATGAGGAAAACTGTGTTACCTAAACCAGAACAAAACAATTTGGATGCAAGCTTTTAAGTATTGGCCAGTTCTCTTCCATGCAGCAAAACTCTTGATGGTACACAGGTAACAGAAGGTGGTTTCAAATGTTCAGGATACCTCTGCAAACTGATATCTACCTCTTAATGCTACTTTTCCTTTACATGTGTGTGGCTTAGCTTAACACAGTCCTAGCTGCACACCACCTTTAGAACACTAGTAGTTGTATGGTTTTCAACAACTGCCTTTGGTAACATGTGCTGTGCATAAATCATCTGTTCTCAGGGGATTATTGGTTTTCGATTGAACCACCACCATTTGGATACACCTTATTACTTCACCTTCCTGAAGAGGGGCAGGATGTCAGCTTACAAGCTACCTTTTTCATATGAGTAGTAAAAAAGCTAAGCTGCAGAGTAAGCACAGTACTGCTGAGATTCTTTTGAAAAGTGCAGTAACAGCAAACTGGGATTAATTTACCAAATACTGTAATAATTGCATATCCTTCATTTCTGTATATGTGAAAAGAAAGATGGAGCATTATTGTCAGGGAGCCCACCACCTTCTGGTATCTTCAATTAATTTAAACTTACTGTAATTTGAGAACTTCTTTTGCTAAAGAGAAACTGTTACATTTAGGAGAAAAGGACCTATTAGCAGAGGTTATTTGATTATGTGTCATGATATTATTTTTACCATGGTCTTCAGCTTATTGAGTAAAACATTAAGAGGTAATTTAGAACAACCACCGTATTTTTCTTCATTAATTCAAGACACCAGAGTACACTGCACATCCTTTTCCACCTGCATGTGGATAAAATATTTAACTCCTGTCATGCAGGTGAAGTGTCTATGGTTTCTTATTCCACAAGACACAGTAACTGTAATGGAAAAAGGTTTTTGCATTCAGTGTTTTTATGGACAGCAAGGAAGGCATGGGAGACTACCCTTTCACTCAGATGCCATACTTAGCAATGTGCATAATCCTAAAATAATTATGCTTTTTCAGAATTTTAGTATGCAGACAATTGAAAGCATAGGTGATGCTACGAAATGATTCCACACCTCAATTTAGAAGAGGCAACAGTTTTAGTAGTTCAGAGTAAAATGTGTTTTTCTCTAAGTATTTGCTGGTACTACTGTGAGATGACTCATGTTTGACCAACCATTTTGCATTAATATTCACACAGATTCTCTTGCTTAGTGTATCTTCAACTCTTTTTTCCTTGAATCCTTTCTCATATATGTTCAAGTCCCTGAGATCTAACTGACCTGCTTTGAGAAAGGAGTTTGCCTAGAGATGCTGAGAGAAGTCCCTAACAACTAAATTATTCTATGATACTATAGATGAATTAGTCTATTTTCAGGAATGTAAACAAATTTGATTTCTTTCAAGTAAGTTTTTTAAGATAGTGTGAATGCATGAAGGTTAGTATTACTTCTATCAGCATCAAGACAGTTGTTTTCAAAGGCATAGGTTTCTAGTTTAGCACAGATACTTTGTGGATCCTTCCATAAATTACATTCAGGCTGGTATTTGTTTTAAAGTATTTTTCCAATTTGCATTGTTTTGATGTATCCAAAGTGCTTCCTAATACTTGCGCCAAATTCGTGTTTCTTGGAAAAATACCTCCTGTTAGATATGCTGACTGACAAAACACTGAATGCCCATTTGTAAGGCTTATCAACAGCTTTCACATGAAATGTAAAAGGTACCACCTGGCATGAAGAATGAGCCCATCTGTATGAACCATGTTTTATCAAACTGTGCACCAAGCCTTCCTACAGGTCAGTCCCAATTTGTGTACATTCCCCTTTCCCAGAAAAGAATCTGTGAAATCAGGTACATCCTTATTCACTTCAGTCTCTAAGAGTCAGTTGCCCCAGGGAATAAGAAGGAGGCTAAAATGGACATCTCATGCATGATGTTTCCAAATACTTGCATTAATCTTAACACTCAAACAAGAAAAATAAACAAGATATTTACTGCATTTCACAAAACCTACCTCCTTAAAACATGGTGATGGATTTCTGATTTGTTCAAGCATTGCCCACTTCACTGTTGCCTGTCGTATATTTCCATCATATTCTCTGGAGCTCTGGGTACCACTTGGAGTACCTCTTGATCGTTCATAACCCGGTTCATTAAAATATGGTTCTGCTACCAGTATTAGGGATTGGACAGACACTAACACCTGTTAAGCAAAGAAACTAAATATTAAAAATGTGCCACCCACTTGTTTTTACAAATATACATAGTTTTGCTTACCTTATATAGAATCATAGAATGGTTTGGGTTGGAAGGGACCTTAAAGATCATCTAGTTCCAACCCCCCTGCCATGGGCAGGGACACCTTCCACTAGACCAGGTTGCTCAAAGCCCCATCCAACCTCGCCTTGAACACTTACAGGGATGAGGCATCCACAGCTTCTCTGGGCAACCTGTTCCAGTGTCTCACCACCCTCACAGTGAAGAACTTCTTCCTAATACCTAATCTGAATCCACCCTCTTTCAGTTTAAAACCACTACCCCTTGTCCTGTCACTACATGCCCACGTCCCTCTCCTTTTCTACAAGAAAGCCCCTCTCCGCCTTTCCTGTAGCCCCCCTTTAGGTACTGGAAGGCTGCTATAAGGTCTCCCCGGATTCTTCTCTTCTCCAGGCTGAACAACCCCAACTCTCTCAGCCTGTCTTCACAGGGGAGGTGCTCCAGCCCTCTGACTGTCTTCATGGCCCTCCTCTGGACCCGCTCCAACAGGTCCATGTCCTTCTTATTTGGGGGCCCCAGAGCTGAATGCAGCACTCCAGCTGGGGTCTCATGAGAGCAGAGTAGAGGGGCAGAATCACCTCCCTCGACCTGCTGGCCACACTTCTTTTGATGCAGTCCAGGATACGGTTGGCTTTCTGGGCTGCGAGTGCACATCACCGGGTCACGTTGAGCTACTTGTCAACCAACAGCCCCAAGTCCTTCTCTGCAGGGCTGCTCTCAATCCACTCATTGCCCAGCCTGTATTTGTGCTTGGGATTGCCCCAACCCACGTGCAGGACCTTGCACTTGGCCTTCTTGAACTTCATGAGGTTTGCACGGGCCCACCTCTCAAGCCTGTCAAGGTCCCTCTGGATGGCATCCCTTCCTTCCAGCGTGGCGACCGCACTGCACAGCTCGGTGTTGTCGGCAAACTTGCTGAGGGTGCACTCAATCCCACTCCAAAACCACTTCTATGGCAAAGTACTGTCATTGTAATACAGGCTATATGCAAGTAGGGAACATCTGTGCTTTCAAACCGAAACTGTTACTACACATTAAATACGTAAGTCCTATGACTGTGTCCTACAACTGAGAAAATGACAAATATATGTTAAAAAATAACAAAAATACAAAGATAAATAAAAAGTTTAAAGGAAGTGATGTCTGATTGCATCCTTTTGTGAAAGAAAGTGTATTTGTCAAGTTCTCAGTCAACAATTCTTGAACTTTTCCTGTGGCTGAGCTTACTAATTCTAATTCTGAACGAGACGGAAAAGGAACAAGGGAGGTGAAATGCAAACCACTGAAATTCATCTTGGTATATATGCTCTCCAATTTTTTTCTTTCAAATGCACTCAATTGATGTACTTATATTTTTAGCCCTTTAGTTTCAGTTTTTACATACAACACTGTGTGTCATGTGTCATTAAAACAAAGCCTCAGTATTTCTCTTAGGAAAAAAAATGTTTTCAGCACTATATCAACAAAGCACCAACTATTCAGTGATAAGGAAATGACAGTTTTCCCCCTTTCAGTTTTATTATCAAGTACATGTGGGAATAGATGCTAACATACATACAAGGCATTTAACTATATACCCAAATACTCCTAATATAAAACAAAGAATTAAATAGATACATAGGGCACTTAAGAATCCAAATGTATATGTACTGCATATTCATGATTTGATGGCTTGCTAATTCTTCCAGTATTAGAATGTTCGTCCCTCTCAACTTGTTGTACTTCATAAGAATTACGTTACTGCAAAAAACGTTGTTATGTAGGTAGAAAGATATAGTTGACTTTTTTTTTTTTTTAAAATGAAGGATAGGTTTTTCTTATGTACTTAGGACCAAGTCCAGCAAGAATTTTAGGGATTACAGTTCTGTGACACAAACCTAGTTCCAGAACTGTAAAGAACTCAAAAAAGTGATTTGAACACTTTCATCTCCTGAAATATTGAAAAACTGATGATATGTTTCATGCCAAAGAATGGCATTTCCAGTACCTGGCATACTTAGGTGCAAGACATCCACTGCAGTAGATTAAAAATGTCAGGGCAGTTTTTTCTGGAACTGACTCTCCTCCCAGCCTAGATACAATTTAAAGCTTGAAGCCATTCCCTAATTTAGCAGCCCAGTTTGTGAATTTGGATATGGAAGACAACAGTCCTTTTTCTTGGAACATGCAGAACGTACAGCTTACATCTGACAAACACCTTGTCAGCAACAATTCAGGACTTTGGTTCTCTCACAGGGCAGTGTCCCAACAACTAGTTGTGCTCTGTGCTTAAGTGTGGCATTCTCTCAGAGCTTCTCTTGTAGCAAAGCCAGCACAAAAGCATTCCAGCTTTCCATACTCTGTGAAGTGTACTCACTCCATAGACACAATGCCAAACCAGTAACTTGTATCAAAGCAACAGCCCAACAATCAGTTGAATGACCCAGGTTAATCTCAGTCCCACCATCACCTCACGGAAACATACCCTTACCCCTTTGGTGCCATAACACTTTCTGTTTGTAGTTGTGTAGTTGCTGTGCTTTAACTATATCACAGAAGGGCAATCTAGGGCAGCTAAGTCTTTATCCCGATGGATAGGGCACGTGGCTGTGCACTGGGAAATGTGAACTAGCATCCCCCATTGGGCTGGGAAGAAAAATTAAACAAGTTTTTCTGTTTCTCAGGCAGGTGCTCCAGCTAGCTGCTGTTACATGGTATTGTGCACACCATCACATTGTCTCCCCTGGCTGCCATGCATTCAACCAGAAGCAGCCATGGCTATTTTGTGTTACACTTAAAAATCAAAATATGGATAAATGCATTAAAATATACAGAATGTGCCTTGCAAATCAGGTTCCAGCAAGAAAATGGCCACTTACGACACTAAAAAAGGCAGAATATTAATGCAAATGTGCTAAGCCCAGGTAGAGTACTTTGGGTCCAAGGCTTCAGGTACCTAAGATGTCTGGAAGTAGTTGGGTTTTGCTTTTTTGAATTTGGTATTTTAGATACATACATATTTTTAAATAGCTATGGTAAAGAAATTTGACACTATGCAGCATTGTACTTTCTTGGCCTCTATAACCAGTTGTTACTTTGAATTATAATTGTAATGAATGAGAAACTCTAAACTGATCTTCCAGTTTCATTTGGGTATAAAAGTTAATTTCTGAAGTATTTTGGGTGGTCTGACAACGGTTTAATCTCTGAGCCAAAAAACCCCATGTAGTGCTTAATTCTTTCCAAGCAATTTATTTAGTCCTACAGCTGTTTTCCATTTAATAGCTATAAAGTGTTTTTCTCCCAGTATAGGGGGAGACTTTTTCCAACAGCTTTCTTACTTTTTTCAAAATAAAACCCTAAAAAAGCTTCTAAATTTGAAACTCAAATGCTGCATGAGATTTCTAACAATCAAATTTAACATTTTAATTTAAGAAAAAGGACTTTAGTGAAAATAAGACTTCTTAATACTTGCACCTTTCTACACTGATTTTATAGTTACAGTCCAAAATTTCAGTTCATCTCTTGAATAAGAAGTTGTATCTTGGGAGAGTTACACTATGTAAGGAACCACAATTTAGATCTCCAAATCCTAATTGACCCGTGAAGGAAGAGGGAACATTAATATCTCTAGGGATAGAAATTCCACAATCTCTCTTGGACACCTGTCTTAGTGTTTGATCACCCTCATAGTGAAAACGTCTTTCCTAATATTTAATCAACATTTCCCATGTCCCATCTTGTGTCAATTGGTACTTGTCCTAGTGCTCTGCAACTTTAAGAGGTGTCTGGCTCCATCTTCTGTATACCTTCCAGTCTTTTTTTTCTTTCTCTCTCTCTTTTTTTTTTAAAGTATGTGAAATCATCCAAGCAAAGTCCAAGCAGTGCAGGAATAAGCTGCACACATGAACAGCCACTCTTCAAGACAAGACCAATAGAAATATTGGTTGGAAAGAGCACTTTGAAGAACTTGTCTACTCTACAGTGTTTCTTTTCTAGTGTTCCAAGGACGTTTTCTGGACTTTTTACGTCTTATTTATCCTTATTTGGGGAAGAAAATTCTGGTTTAAATGCACTAGAAAAAGAATCCTTAGGACTGACAGACCATTTACTACTCCTAAATGACATCTACTGAAAAGAAAGAAGAAATGCTCACCTGCAAAAAACTAGATGTTTGGGGATTCCATTTCTCTTCTGGCCTCCCATGCCATGTGTTAAGTATGCTTAAACACACCTGAAAAGGTGACATGATTAATACCACAGACAAATATTATGATAAAATTGTTCTGCTTGGGCAGAATAGAATGTTAACGTTACATTTAATTTTTTTTTTGACAAACTTTTGTATAACTGCATTCTAAAAGACAAATTTGTTTCCTATGAAACTAACACAATGAAAGCAGACAAAAATAATGTGGATAAGCAAGAACAGCATGTTAATAAATGAACAAGGCAAGACAGATTACTTTTCTTCAAGGAAAACGTATGGATTCTAGTGGCTCCAAAAATAAATGAATCATGAATAGTATCTGATTCTTTACTTTCCTCTTTAAATACTGTTCTAACATTTACTGTTGTGGTTTTTAGAGACAATAATTCTGCTTAAGGATGTGAAAGGTGGTTTCTGTCACGCAGACTATCAAGGAATTGAAAATACTCCTTAACTTTTATGACTGATTTGGACTTTAGGGAAGCCTATGGAGTTCTTGAACCTTATCACGAAATGGAACAATCGACAGGGAACACAAAGAGACAAAATAAACAGAAGAAATTTAGAGGGAAGTATTTGCCAAGACTTAATGCTAGGCAAAGAAAAAAGGAGATAATGTCTCCAGTATGAATTACATTCTCCATCCATGTTAAGAGAAAACCCCATGTCTAGTACTGGAAAGGAGTATTATAGCTTGTGAAAACAGGGAGCATGGGGAACCCATGAATGACAGTGGAATAAGGGAAAAACGTTAGCCTATGGATTAAATGTTTACACAAAAAAAAAAGCTGAAGGAGTGCCATAGTGCTACAGCCAAAGCTATTTTGTGGGTCTGTGCTTCAGTAGAGACATACACACAGCCATCTCTGTAGCTCTGTAGAGAACTTCACATGTGCTGATTTTTAATATAAATAGAAGTTGCATCTGCCTGATATGCACTTGACTTTCTCTCAGCTTTTTGGAGCCTTTAGAATGAGCCACAACATACCAAGGAGATACGGGAAGGAAGGGGGAAAGCTTGTTTGTTTTAACTTTTAATATTATTTCTAAAAACTGTACTATTTTTTGAGAAAACTGTCATTAAGTCCATATTTTAGAGTTACATTTTCTTTTATAAAGGATACTGAGGTTAAGGAAAGTCTTTATCTTCCCTCAAGAAAAAGCACTTTCACATGGAAAAAGAGAGACAAGGCACTTGGCAATCACATTCACTTGCAGCTGACATGAAGCATACTTTGCCCATGGAAAGGGTATTTCAGCTAGCCAATAGATTTCTGCCTGGTTAATTTAGCAGAGAAGGTGGAAAAGAATTCAAAATTACTTGCTTTTTGGTCCAATCCAGCTCATAAAGGCTTTAAAAAAATCTCCAAGAGTATTCAGAAAGGAGATCATTCCCATCTGAAACTGTTAAATCACTCTTCATTTCAGTTTGAGGACCAGTTTTAACCAAATGGCTTCCTCCAGTATGTTAGGAGTGGCTGATCATTTGATTGCAAATGGAAAAAAAGTTTAATCCGTTTCACTTCCTTGTTACATCCATACACAAGAACAAAGTTGACCTACCTTACCATCATTGTAGAGGTTTGGATTAAATCTCACGCTGTGGCCTCCAGTTGTTTCCAGATTCACAAGGGGAGGGGAATTAGGATAGTCTTGTGGAAAATATACATCAAATTCAAAGCAACCATTTGCATAAGGGGTGTCTGCAGGACCAGTAATGAGAACCTACCATTGTAAAAAACAAGATGACAGTTTTCAAAAGAACCCTTACATTTGTCACACGGTTGAGATTTTTGTAAGTTTTATGAAGCATTTTATTTCCACATGCTACTTATCAGAAAATACCATTAGACATCATAATCATATGCAGGCTGTCAATCTGTTCATTTTGATACTCTGGGTAAGTAAAGCCCTCTGCTAATGTTCATGTCTCCAGATTACAAATGGAAAACAAAACAGAAGGAGCTAAAACTCTACCCCCTATTGGATGCTATTATTTTCTTCAAACTTCAGGTCCAGAGATACTTCTCCATACCTATTGGTTTTAATCAACTTAAATGGTCATATGCAAAGATGCATATTGACCATAATGGAGTAACAAAAATCAAACTTTTCCCTTCAAAATAGCTGAAGAACAATGAACCTCGTTCTGTGAAGACTCCTTGGCTAAAGGAGCACTCCTGGGGTAGATGGACTCTCCCAAGCCCCTGCCAAGTTACTAAGAAGTCAGGATCAGACTAAAATACTACCACTTAAGTTGTAGTTTGGACAGCAATTAAAGTACACATGAAATATTCTGGTGGGTTTTTTTTTAATATTTAAGGCATCTTCTTAAACATTTATATGCCAAGCTGAAAGAGGGAAATAAAAATAAGTTTGTTTCTTTACCTTCATAATGTCAAGCCTCTCCTCATCACAACGTACGAAAACACTGGATGAAGATGAGAGAGGCAGTGAGGTTGAAAGAGTCACAGCTTCTTGAGCAAGACGTCGGGCTCTGGCAGCACTGTTGGCGTCACTTGCATTTTTTACCTGAGACATGTAGTGGTAATTTACTTTAAAAACCAATTTCCCGTCATCATCTTCAGAAACCATTTCGAATGTATCTAGAAGAGAAGAAGATTTTAATGCATCAGGAAAACAGTGAAATTAATAGTGGATTAGTCTTGGATACAGATTCTGAGTATTAAAATCAGGAAAGTTTAATTTGCATTATACTAATGCAAAAAAATACGTATTTTGTGAGTTAACAGTGATCACAGAAAACAAAACAGTAACAGTCCTGGGCTGAATTAATTTCTGCAGCAAATTTACAAGCTTTCCCATGCAACTTGAGTGTACACCATTTCTGATTTGGAAAGCTACCAGCTACTCCAGACCAGGAAGATAATGATAATTATGACTCTATAATAATGCTAATAAAGGAATCAGCATGAAGCAGACTGCCAGCAGTATTTACTTGTGTGGTGGTTGCAGTGTTATTAAAGAATCATAAAAAATTACAGTGAAGCTGGTTTTCTTTAAGCACTTACTATGCAAAATCTGCAGCATGGCTGCCATGGTGAAAAGCTACGATACAAACTTCCCTACCTCCTATACTTGGCATACACTCCACAAACATTTGTGAGTAAAATCCCTTACAAATACAACAGCAAAGAAATGTTATTGCAAATGCTGTCACTGCAACTCAAAAAATACTCATAGAACATGTTTTTACAATAATTTTATAGCTCTTTTTGGATGAGATACTATTTGTTCTTTATGAATTTTTTTTGAACATGTTCCCTTTATGGCCAAAAAAAAGCGCTGATTCCCATCACATTTTCCACATGCAACATATTGCACTCCGTGAAAGGACACAACGAAGTTTACTGCAGTTTCATTTAAAAAAAAACGTTTTGATCTGAATTCTATTCCATTTAAAAAATAAAAGCTACATTAAAAAACATATATATACAGTCATATATGAGCTTTAAAAAAAATCTACTAACATTCAATATAATTTGAGAACTGAAACTCATAAATCATTACAGGAATGAAAACATGAACACCATCATTGAATTCTTCTGGCCCCTTGAATTAATTGAGTGTATGCTTAAAACACTTCTTATTAGTTCAAAGAGTATATTAGTTGGTAACCTGAAAATACAGACTTACGAAATTTTCCGTATGTGAAAAGTATTACTGGTTGCATATGTAAAAAGGTTGGTAACTCTAAAAAATAATTAGGGATTCCGTCCAACAGATTACATATTTCTTCAGTATCTGCTTTCTAAAACACAAATATTCACACTTTTCAACCTACCGAACTGGAGTTTTTTCATGACAGCCACATACTTTTCTTCAAGAGACCGTAAAACAGACAAAGGCTTGGGCCTCACAGCAGCCTTTTTGGAGTATTCAGCCATCTTCTTTTCTGTTATATAAAATGTGATGATTATTTGTAGTTAACCATGTAATTTTGAGACAAGTACAGCAAGCATTTGGGGATTGTTTAACTTGAAATGACATTTTATGGTCACTTTGTTTGCAGAGAAGTCTCAAAACTGGGGTTCACTCACAATATACAAATCTGTTCTTCTCACTACCATATATTTCATTATCTGAACAGCTCAAAGTAAATAAAGTCATAATCTCAGCTCAGAAATAATTCATGACTGCTGCTGCTATGAATACTCTTGTATTGTTTCTTCTAATTTTTTTTTTTTTTTAATTTAAAATAGAAGTATGACATACGCTTATGTGGAGGGACATGCACACATGTATTCTTGGTGCACTCTCCAAAATCAGAAGCTGATTATACACGCCTCTAAAATCCACCCTCCTTATTGAACTACTTAATCTTTAGTTTTCTTTACTAGACAATGAGAGATGGTCCTTTGAACATCTACAGGTTCAATCCATGATTTACAATTTTTGTTCTGCATTCATCGAGTTAAGAGTTAATCTCATAAGATTTAGTTTTAACAGCAAAGGCTTTACTATTAAAGGTCGTGTATGTTGTATTCTGCCGAGAAAAAAAAAGTTGCTACATAATTGTGCTAAAAGTCATGAGGTGTACTGTAACTTGCTTGAATTATTCTGTTTCCCGATCAAAACATTTAAGACTACCACAAGGTTCCAGCCACCTCTGAAAATATAGTCAGTGGTTGGGGGCAGTAGAGAAGTCCTTTTTCTTGCTTTTAAGCTAATCTAAGTTAGCTGTTAACAAATGTATTAAAAATAAACACTATACAGTATCTATAAAAGTATTTCTATTTTACCTTGGTTTGCTTGGCGCAAACTGGTGGTAGCAGCATAAACTATCTCCGCAGTCTTTTGGATGTCTGGTACCAAAAGTGTCAGTCCCTCTGGTTCTTGATCAGAAGCATCTGGTTTTACTCCCGCTTTAGCTTTGTCTTTTTTAGACCTGTTTTGGGCAAAGAAATAGGATGTAGTATGAGGGAATACTTTTCAACCAGTCATACAGTACTCAGCATATTTGTGAACAGGGAAAAATACCAAAGATTAAAGGATCAAGATTAAAATAAGTCTTCTGAAATGGAATGTCTCTATGTATCTCCAGGTTAATCACTGAATGTAGCAATGAACTGTGACAATACCAAACATACAGTCTTGATTTGACAAACAGAAGTACATCTGATATGAAGAGTAAAAATATGCACAAAGCCAGTGATACTAGTACATGAGTTTCTGCTTCAACCATTTAGTACTTTTGATTGTTACGCTGCATGTTGACCTTATCTTTGCACGTTTTCAAAAAGTATTAGAAAAGCTTACAAAATCAATGTAACAAAGATCATGTTGTGAATGTGCATTTCATCCACCCATGCAGATCCACATGCAAAATCAAGTCCGAAATAGGTAATAAAAGTACTCTTTCCTACTACACAATACACTAGCAATTATTTAAAATACACTAACGCTAAAACAGTAGGAAACCTCTAGTAAAAATTCACAGCATGTCTATGAACTGCAACCTAGGCATCAAAAGAAAGTGGGTCAAAAATGAAGTTTGTCTCTCTCTGCAGTTCTCTTCTGGGCTATAGAAGTTAAGACCTTTTATTTCAATAAACAGTTTAATGTAACGTAATTTTATAAAGCTTACAAATATAGAAGGTGTCTATTATATTGGATGTTTATAATCAATGTATTGCAAATTGTCAATTTAAACACCTCAGATTTTTATAATGAAGTAATTTGAAAATACAGTATATATTAACACTGTTGTCTGACAGAAGCTTGTTGCCTAGTATTTTAAGATATATTTAAATATTTAGATTGTGACAACTCAGTCTTTACTAGCATATATATTCAACTGCTGAAATGAAGACATGGTATTTGATAACATTGTAACCTAAATGTGCATATTTAAAAGCTTCTGTGTTTTAAGAGCTAGCATAAATTTACATTGTTATCCTGCAAAACTTAGGAGATTTTAATGCTAACAGCCCCCAAATTGTTTTACTGCAATTTCTGTAAATTTTTTAACAGCACGTGTTCATTTTAAGACCCAAACAAGTTCAATAGCCAAGAAGCACGGGTTTTCTCTTTCCCACTACCATACCTAGAAGCAAACCAGAAAGCTATCTGCACAAGAAAAATTAACAATTTAATGCTTTGATGTCCCAAACATATTTCAGCAACTACCACATGCTATATCCTTTCTGTATTTTAATCCAAACTGAAATCATACCTAAGGAGTGAGTCTCTAAACTATTCAGTAGAGGTGATTACAGTAATACTGAAAGTCTTTGTACTGTACCTAATCAAATGAGAATATCCCTAGAGTGTATTAATAAAAAAATTCATTACTGCAGCATGGTACATTTTCCCTGTTCGAGATTTAATCCAAAAGAATGTCAGCCTGTTGTTGACTTCAAGCAATACTGAGCTTTCAGGTGCTCAAAGTTAGGAGGAAAGCATCAGAGCCAAACAGTGTCCTTCAGCATTTGCAGAACAATTTAAGACAAAGAAGCAGCATCTGCCTCTCCTGTTCATACTTTCAAAAATCCTCATTACTGCCTTTTTCCTTGTGGAAATCTAGGCCAATATTTTTTAAATAACCTATTAAACAGGTTCAGAAATATGTATTTAAGCCCACTAAACCTCAGGGATAACCTGTTTTAATATCACAGACATGCTAGCAGCCACCAGTCTCAAAAAAGGTGTACACATTTAGAACTGCTTGCTGCTGATGTAGAATGCTTAAGCTATTTACTACAAAACCCTTGGAGAAATTTTGGCTAAAATGAAATGTCAATGGGCTTATCCAAGAAAAAGATGCGCGAAAAGCAATAAAAATTGGTGGAGGTACTGAAAGTTAAATTAATTCTTACAATTTTATTTTCTAGACAGTTGTCTTGTAGGTCTTTCATCTTCCACACGGTTTTACAATTTAGACTACTAGGTTTTTTTTCCTTCTACTTGGTCTTAGAATCAAAAAAATTCAAGTGTTGGCCTCATTAGACAAAACGCTTAACTACATGCTTAAAACCTCCTACAGATATACTGAGTTACTGACAGTCAAGTGCCTAAGCAGACAAGGAATATGTACCTAGTTGAAGCAGTAGGAAAAGGAGACATCTACTTCAAATGCAAATTCTCAGTATCAATAGTAAAATTTCCTCTCGTTCTCCTGGTTGTCCAGAACAGTTAACACTTCAGCACTTTTGAACTATCGAAAGAAAATGTATTTTCTTAATGTCTCCGTTATCACCAATATGACGATTCTGTCCACTGTTACCATGAGCAAAATAGACAAAAATCCCCTCTCCTCAAAATACACTTTTTAAATCAAGTGTTTGCAGAACCAGAACAGCTCTACCCTGTCACCTGTAGATATCTGGAGCGTGTGTGATCATCTACATTACCAAGTTGCCTAACTCCTGAGCCAGGCCATAACTGTGTGAAAGCAGTTTAAGAAGTAAAGTGCAAGAATGATTCTACCTCAGACACCCCCCCTGCCCCAGGTCTCATATTTGTCCTTGATTCTGCCTAATCAGGGATTTCAGTCAGTTTCTTAGGGAGTATAAGCTAGCTGGCATCACAAAACCCCCAAATCAGACATACTGCCTTATCAACATATAGTTTTCCCACACAAGTCATGCTTGTATATTCTAATGGTTAGGGTAAAGATAATTTTTTTCCCCCCTCTTTCAGGGAAAAACACAAGTGGTATTGCCGTAACTTACAAGACTTCTATTAACAATGACCTCCATTTTTTCTTCCCTCATTTTGTCTTCCTACCTTTATTTGATTCAAATCTTTTGCTGTGAGAATAGCAACTTCTTTTTGCTCCATAAATCTATTTCTTAGTGTAGTCTGAAACACGTGGTATTACTTTGTGTACACATGAAAAAGCAACCTGGTGACCATTCTACCATTTGTGAGCACGTGTAACATGGGCAAAACAAATTATTACCATCCTCCCTTCTTGACGTCATCTCCACTTTTATATTGTTGCTGCACTCCTGCCTGCCTGGATTCAGAGCCACAGTGAGCTCTCTCCAACAAGCCGCAGTGAGCTGTGTGTGATACGCAAGTGTTTTAGAGGGACAGAGTCCCAGCTCGAGAGAGGGAGTTGCTGGGAATTACAAGGCTCTCCCAAAAATACATGAATGAGGAGACGAAATACCAAAATTAAAGTGATAAAGCCAGTAAGATCCTTCAGCTCCTTCACTGCACTCTAGCAACCTGCATATAAATTCACGTATGCAGATAAACTAACAGTGTTATCAAACTCCTGAGCTCTAACTGTATGTTTTTCAATGGTATTCCAAAGAAACATGAGAACCAACAATACTCATAAATAATAAACTATGGTCAAATATGTAACCATATGAATATTTTGCTGTACATTTTCTCTATTTTTAGAAAACCTTGAAATATCTGCATTATAATGTACATTTCTTTCCACCAAGATTCTGCTTGTGAAGTAAAATTTAGTGCAGTTCTTTAATACAGGCCAAACCTTTATCCAAATGTTACAATTTTCAGAGTGGAAGAGGAGCCAAATATTTAATTTAGACTTAGAAACTTCCTCATACAGTTTTTCAACCACTGAAGAAAAAGCAGACAAAATCATGTCAACTCATATTTAAAGGGATGACAGTCACTAATATATTTGCTAGAAAAGACAGCAGTGTACATGCTAATAATTTAAGCCATTAATTTAGCTTGTGCTAGAAGATGACAGCCTTCTCTTCACGCTGCGCTAAATGAATAATGAATGATACACTCCCAAGGCAACTTTAATTTTTAAAGCCAATACTAATACTTACTCACCCGTGCCTGATACTTAGAGGTAAATGTGATGATACGGAATGATACCTTTATCAAAGTATTCACAAAATAAAGCCAATAAACCTATTCAGCCCCTGTGTAGTACAGGGACAGTGCTTATAGCAGAATTCTGCTCCATTTTATACTGACGCTCACTGTCTTAGGATAAAACTGCCATAGGTTTGCAACTGTGGTATCACTCAGCCCTCATGGTCCCCCACCTTCTGTAGGTTTCCACAGGGACCAAAGAGAAGCTCCTTCCTTCCAGTAATTTACAAATTCTTAAATCAATCTCCTGAAATCAGGCAAAACAAGCAAGGGACTGTGCCTTTGCAAATAAACATTGGTGAAAGCTAGTAACCTCCTCTGAGATGGCTCCATATACTCCTCCTTGGGGCTTCGAGCACTGTATTTACAGACACTAAGCTGAAGCATTCCAAACCAGCAAAGGCTGTGTGAATGCTCCCTGCAGCCAACCATGATCTCTGAGCATAAGCTTGAGAGTACAGCAAAAGAAACTGACAGTTGTTTTGTCTTTTAAAGAAAAATAAATTAAAACAAATTAAGCCTCAATTCTTGGGACCCAATTCTAAGGAAAAATTTTTGTTTGCAAAATGTACCATTTCACATAGAAGTTCTCCAAAAAATGAAGACAATGAAAAGCTGTAGCAGGGAAAATACCTCAGGCCTACCTGGTTGTATTCTAGCATCCCCATGCAACAGAAAAACATCCAGGTTATAACAACAATTTGGGGCCTGATACAATCAGACAACCTTGGAACTGTGCAGGATTAACCCTTAGTAGCAGTGTGACAAGTGACAGAAGTGTGAAGATGACAGAATTCAGATCTCCCTCAAGCAGTTATCATGGGGGTGGCTGGGCTGATGTGGAAAGGGAAAGCATAGTTAGGAATTTAAGCATAGGCCTGCTATACTCCACATTACACCAATAAGCCATCAGCTTATTTTCCCAAATTAACAATTTGCCATGAAGCTCTCCTAGCAGATGGTGGTTCAGAT
Organism: Haliaeetus leucocephalus; assembly: GCF_000737465.1. NCBI lineage: Eukaryota > Metazoa > Chordata > Aves > Accipitriformes > Accipitridae > Haliaeetus > Haliaeetus leucocephalus. Next base: position 3,428,359 of record NW_010973188.1, read on the forward strand.
GAGCCTGCTTTGCTACATGGCAGCAGTTCTCTGCAGCAGCGGGCTCAGCCATCACAGCAAACAAATGTCTCACACTCCACCCTAGTGGCAACCCATTACACAAGGCTGACCACACTCTAAATTAGTGATGGCTTTTGACTCCCTTGCAGTCCAACAGTCATGAGAAATCATCTCATACCTAAATGTCTTCTCCATTGTCCAGAAATTTCCCAGTTTTCTAACAGAGTATTATGGCCTCTGGAAGTAAATGAAATCAAATGCTAACTGGAGTCCAAAACCAAAACTGTTCCCCTTAAATTCTGGATCCAAGTGGACGCTCTTGCTCCAACATGGAGATGACATTTGGTAGACATGCAAGTGGAATGGCTGTTCAGATAAAGGAAAGTTTTGTCTTTGAAAGTAGATCCCATAATTTGTTGTTGTTCTGGCATTTGACCTGAAAGGGGCAGCAGATTGTCCCATTTAAGAAATTCATGCCAACACTTGCTTATATTGCTGGCACACCTTCAACTAATACGCTGAGAATTAAAACTTGCCACCCCAATGATTCCAGGCAGTTCAGGCTGTTGGTGTTTTCATCCTTGTCTATATACTCCTTTAAAGACAAACAGTATTATGCTTAAACCAACCAATGAAAGGCAAGATTTCTTTTTGTGCTGATACATCAAAGTAATATAAGAAAATTGTACAGATAATGTAACCGAACCAACCATAGAATTTTTATCAAATTTATCAATTATTAAAATAACACTGATTGTGCTTATAGAATTCTTCTTTGTTTTCAGATCCTAAGCCGACACTGAAGAACTATTCATACCATATTTTATTTTACCAAATTAAAAAAAGCTTATGAGTAGTAGTCACATGCCATTCTCACAAAGAAACTTTTTAGACTTCAACTTGGGGAAGTGACATGAGAAGATACAGGTTTACATGCACATTAAATCTGAGGCTAACAGCTAACCAGATTAGCAAAAAAAAAAATTGATTGTGGTGGAGAATTTTATACATACATCTGTACTGGAAATGGATTACACAGAAGCCAAATATATTTTACTTTCTATTTTAAGAAGATTACATATACTATGTTCTACATAATATTGCCAGCAAGCACAAGCTAGACACTTTTAGATGGGTATCCAACATAAAGAACTGTTATTTGTCCTTCCTAATTCTGTTTCTTTTGCACTAAGACAGCAATGCCCCCCCCCGTACATTATATGCTTGATACACAAGACTAGCAATCTCAATCAAGAAGGATTAGAAAAATTCATGGGTAAAGTCTAGTCCATCAGGAGTTACTAGAAGGAGTTCCCGATAATGGGATTCCCGCTCAGAAAATCTCTTGGGTATTGGTTGGTAAATATTCTCAGTTTATAGTGGGAGGAAGAACGTTCTATACACACCTTTTCCTGACATTATATTTACCTTCTTTTCATGATGTTTCAGCATATGCTTAGGGACAGTACTAAATTTCGGAGGGAAGGACAGGTATTATTTCCTAACAAGCCATCTTTAAATTGGAAACAAGTAAACAGAATAAAAAAAAAAATTAATTGCTGGAGGCAGGAAATTATTAAAAGAAAGAAAGGAAAATCTGTGTTGCAGCATTTGCTTTTCCAACTCCCTCAGTCAGGGCAGAAAAAGATGATTCAGCTATTAAAAACTCCCAAATCCTTGGTTCTGGAAACTAGAATGGTTGAAGACATACAGAAACAGAGATGGAAAGTTGGTTGTGAAATCTGTACCAGCTACAGCACCTCCCAGAGGCAGGAGGTATTGGGAGGCATGCTGGGGCTCCTCCTGCATGCGCTAGTCTGGTGACTGTCCCTTCAAACAGCAACCACATGCAGCACCGACTTAATGGGTCAAATGACTAAACCCCAGGCCCTCTCAGACTTGTACCCTGCCCTGTGAGCCATAACAAAAGAGCAACGTTTCACAGAAGGTGACAGTCAGACCTCAGTGACAGCAGCATTTCTGAAGACGAGAAGCCATGGTTTTGCAGTGTGAGAATTGATGATAAAAGCAACCTTAAAATAACACTGCTTGAATCACTCAGAAGTGCTCTGAGAAGATGATTTGACCTTTGGAACAGTCAGAAATGGCAAAAGAAACATCAGGAGGGTAGAAGTAAGTAGTTTTGACTGTTAAAATAATACAAAGCTCCATTGTATTTATCCAGAATGCGTAGTTCTTCTTTGTCAAAGGAGAATATTTAGAGGGAAAATTGATTTAGCAGTATAGGTATTGGTTGTTACTGAGTAGAACAGGAAAGAGACTGATAGTCTACATTTTATTCTGCTCCAACATCTATGGCCCAACCAGCTGGGGGGATAATAGGGCAATACTACCAGGTTTGAAGCAAAACTGTCGTGTAACTGCGGACCACACCAAAGTCATCAAGGAATAAAACCAGCTAACAATTAGCCTGAGCCTGGAAGAGAATCTGTATTTATTATTAGCTTTATAACCATTTTACAAAGGGAGTTACCTAAAGGCTGGTCTATGGTTACTGAAAGAAACTGTCACTCATGGTTTGTCTGTATGTGTTTCCTTAAAAAGTCGCCTGAACTCTGGAAGGTGTGCAGAACCAGCTCATACAGCATTATACTGCAATGCTTACACAGCCCCATGGCATCACAGCTGAGATAGGATATTCAGATGCTTTTCCATTTGTTTGCTCATTGCTCTGCTGGACTGCAAGTGTTTGACAAGAACTGTCAAACACAGAGTTTCTCAGAGGAGGCTGGAAGACTCCAAAATCTGGCATGGATGGCTCCAAGGCATTCACTTGTAATTTCACATCATCTTCAGCATACCAGCTCACCTCTGACACCTGCGCTAAAGGACAAGCTAGCTGTCATAAAATCACCAACATACAGAAACATGCTTTTCATAGGTAGCACCAACAGATGCCACTAGCCAAAAATTTTCAACCATCTCTATATAGTTAGGGTTCTCACCACAAATAATAACTCCCAAATCTTTTGCCTCCTGAAACTTATTCTTCCTGACAGAAGCCAAAGGCTTCTCTCCTAACCAGTTAGCCTCCAAAGGAGCTGGTCCTTACTCAATGAGTAAAGCAGCACAGAAACATATAGAAGACATTTGGGACATTTCTTGTAAAAACTAGCATTTGGTTTGGCCCTTCCCAATCCCATTCTTTACAGAATGGGCTTCTTCAACAGCTCCCAAGGAATGCTCCTGCCTTCAGACTGACAGCAGTAAATGCACAGTCCTGCAAAATAAAGATTCACCTCTTTGAAGAGGGAAAGAAATTTAAGAAAGAGTTGAAGCTCCTAGATTCTTGAGCAGCAATCCTCTTTCTGATCAGTGGGCAGTTACTAAGTGGCAAGAGTATGCAACCTACCAGCTTCGTGTCATACAAAAAAAAAATTCCTTGTAAATAATACCGTAAAACAGAATATATACATATAAACATAAATCTAGATCAAAGAGATGATATGTTCTCACTCTAGACTGCAGCACCCATTCAGATAAATACACAGCACTGAATCTTATTTCACTTCTGTATTCATAATATGCAAGTACAAAATACAGTTTAAATGAAGGTTAGGGACGATAAAAGCGATTACCTCAGTCGGTTGGTATAAGTATCTACACAGGTCTTCATTTTAGCCAACAAAGTCCCAACAGAAGCCTGTGACTCCAACTGTTCTTCCTCCTCTTCACTGCTTTCTCCTGATAGAGGAAGCAGTAATGGTACCATCGATGTGCAGGATGCAATAGCACGGAGTAATTCTAGCAGAGCTCGGTAAAGGGGAACGTGTCGGGCCATATCCAAAACTAATAGAGAAAAACAGTTTACAAAAATTACTAAAATTGAAGACCCTTCCACTCTTAATACAGATGTTTAAAATAGAAAAGCTGATTTTAATAATTATTAAAATATTAATGACATTTAATGACAAAACACAGTATTTTGTAATAGCCATTTATAATTTGTGTTTTAATGGACTTGTCCAGAAAAAAATGGATAAGATACCTGGAAAACAAAGGTTAGCAAAAGACACAAGACAAAAGTGCTAACAAGGTATGGAACAGGATTACCACATGCTGTGTTCATTTCTAGTAGCTTAATATAAAATCCAGGCTCAAGTTGTATGCCGACAGTAATCGAAAAAAGGTATCTATGGAGGAAAAATTGTAACCTGTGGTGTAGCAGGGTAGCATTCTCTGATTCTAATAGCGTAAGCATTCATGAAGACAGACTTTCATATCGCCTACTTTATTTATAGTTATCTTCTCCTTTGGGAAAATTTGTCTGCATTATTGCAAGAATATTTATGGTCATGAAATAAATGAAGTTATATCTACCAAGAAGTCTAGCTTTGTTTCTTTTCATGGAGAAAGTATAATTTTAAAAACCATTATGCATTCTTCAGAGCATGTGAAGGCTCTGAAGAAGACGCAAATTTTATCTGCATACATATGAACCACAAAACAGTAAAGATGAATGAGAATATATATTAGGTAGCCAAACCTCATTGCCTTAGTGCAGCTCAGTGTGATGTATATGTATTATAGAAGTAACTGTGAGCAGAATATAGATATCAGCTCCTCTGACTAGGAGAAGACAGACAGAGACACACAATTCTCTAGCACCACATTGTTTATTTTTCTTTTCCACTTGCTTGGACAAATATGTAATGGATGTCATTTCAACTGACTTTGTATCATTAATAGAAATCCTGAAAACATAGCAATACGCAGAAACTTTAACACAGCTGCTTCCTCTGTCCCTAGGACATGCTGTTTTTAACCTAACTGCAGAAAAAAATTGCTCTAGTTCAAAGTATTTACAAATGACTGCGTTTATGATAAAATAAATTTATGCTTTTTCCAGCAAAAAAACCCCAACAAACAAAAAGCCCCTGACAACTCGTATTAGGACAGAACAAAGCATAGAACTCTCTAATGTTTCATTTACCACATCTCACCCTCCAAGCTAAAGCAGATCACAAAGTTTCATCTTGTGTCACCAAACCCTTAGCTCTAAATACAGCGCAATGGGACAGTATAAATAGCCAAGCAAAATTCAACAAGCTGGTTTATCCAGGTTTAAAGCTGGATTTATCTCTACCAAGAGTTCTTTGATCAACAGCTTGCTATTTGTATTTTGAAACTATTACAATGGCATAAACTCTTAACTATGTGAAGTTCTGTTGTGTTAAACAGGAAGAAAATTTACTTAAACAAAGCATTAATCTGTCAGACCTGGTATTATGGCTCTAAAAATATCCTGTGTCAAAATATTCCATCTATTTAATGCAAACTCCATTGAATTTTAACATTGGCATTGAGAAAACCAGTTTCAATTATCTGTCGTTTCTTACCTTTTATATATATGTTTTATATATATCTTCATTCCTTATGTTTAATCTCTAGTCTCTAGTGAACAATGAGTGCTCACAGAAAAACGCCCACAATGTGTAAAATGGCCTTAAAATAAACACAAATAGATCTGATGTGTGAATTAAAAAAAAAAGGGGGGAGAGGAGTGGTGGTGAAGGAAGGGCAAAAGAAAGGGTGAAAGGGAGACCATAAAACCCCATAGTGTAGCCCTCACCAGAAATGACCTCCGACCTGTAGTGCTAAAGATCAAGCAGCTCCTCAGTAGTTGTTTATTATTAACATAGTGAGTGAAGGAGAGATGCAACCTCTTAGATAACATCAGCATTTCACTTCTGGAAAGCTTTTATTTATTTATTTAAACAATGAAATTTTCATGAGGCCAGAATATATAATTTCAAATCTTTCAATGCTTGCTTGCGCTCTCCTTTGCTAAGTGGATAGTTAAATTCAAAACTACTGTCATGAGGGAAACTGAACTGACATAACTTTAAAAGGGGAATGTTTTCCAGAAAGATAGGAGAGAATTTCTGGTTTTAGCAGATTCAACTCACTTGCACTGCTTTGCAATTGTTCCCATGTGAAACAAATGAAATGCATTCATTTTGTTTTGATTTAAACAATCTTTTAGGGAACAACTAGCAATTTCTTTTACCTTAATGCTAGACTCTTCTAAACTCAATTTCTTGATACCATTATGTGTCTTCTAAGGCCTTTACTATACTTACGAACAATTATGACTCATGCAAATGTGTTTGTCCAAAATGCCAGAATTCCCTTCATCCCCAATCTAAATCCTAAAAATGTTTATCAAGATGGGATATCTGGATAAGTATCAGAAAAACTTGCTGTAAAGAACTCCAAATTGGCAAATTACTGTTTATTACCTTTATCTGGCAGTTCATCTACTCCTTGTGCCTGCTTTGCTTTCAACTGAAAGAGAATGCCAAACTGACTACAGTATGTTTTCTGCAGATACACCTCTGCTTTCTGAAATAGGTTAAGAAGACTTGAGCACTTTTTTAATCTCTATATTTACATGTAATTAGATGTTCCAAATTGGATAATGCTCAGTTTTTAAGGCACTATGTTTAAGCCACTATGACTACAAGACACTCCTTTGTAAAATACCCCTCTGGCCCAGACCTACTGTTTGCAAACCTGTCCATTTCCTCCTGGTGTGGCCGGCTGTATCTACAGATGTCCTAACAGCACCTTACTGGACTGACAGAGGCTTAGCAAGTCCAGCAGCATTCAAACTAGAACCTCAGTGCTCAGGCTGTACCACTCAGACTCCATCATCATGTTTACTGATTTTAGTGTTTGCAGCATATTTTAGTTAGTTGGGATTTATGACAGATGTCTTCCCTTTAGATATCATTATGTATATGTTTGGGGAAAGTATTTCAGAAATATAAATGATACAGCTTTGTAAAAAAAAAAGTATTTAGATCCTGTAACTAAGTCCTTTAAAGGAACTGAATTAAAATACTAAAAACATGAATACAAATATAAAATATAAATCTGCAAATTAACAAATCCTATTTCCATCAAACAGAAGGAATAGAACCTTTGGACGATCATTCTCACATACAGGTATCTTACCAACTAAGACGTCAGCAATTTGGATTTTAAGCGAATATAAACTTCAGTGAAGAGCAAGTGTTAAAAGTAATCCACTGTTTTCTTCAAAGTATGCTATTCCTTGAGAACATACCCAACTTTTTTTTGCCTGACTGAATGAGGCAATGGAGGTGGAACATAACAATTTACTCAAATAAGGTAGCTTCTTGGTAGGAAAAAGTCCAACACATCACAAAATAGAACCAAATACTTTTGCTTACAGCAGAGCTATAATTGGAATAGCATTAGCACATCTTAAATACGTCAGAATTTTTTTATATGGGTACTTCAGTTGTTTTTAGCGCTGCCTTATACATTTGATTTATATGGGCATGTACGTAAGCACACCAAACTGCAAATACACCACATTCCTAAGAAAATGAAAATGGGAGATTAAAATTGTTGCCTTTGTAAAAATGACAGATGAATATATTATCCAGGATTCTCTGTTATCCCAAATTCAAAAATGTTATTAAATAATGACAAATATCTTTTCCAAAAAGCTTAGTTTGGTGCTCCTCTCAGACTCCTGCACTGAGTGTGCCTGGACCATCCTGGCCATTAGGCACACACAAACTGCGCGGTCTTTCACATCTGTCCATTTTTGTGCTGTTGGTGTTCCCTGATTCTGCGGGAAGTGAATTGCTGAGGAAGGTCCAACCCCCAGTACCAGGGACCACTTCAGAAGCTCCCCCTTGTTGACTCTCAAACAGAACTGCTGCCCGAGAGAGCCTATCTGAACTTTTCCTAGGTTTCCTGAGCATTTCTTCAGATGACTACTATATGCCACATACTTATATCAGAAGAGAGGTAAAGGTTAAATTATTTTATTGGTAGACTCAGAGCAGGGGTTTGCCCTCAGTTTTTATCCTGCTTTCTTGTCTGCCTTAAACAGGGCCAGCAGGACAGGGCTGCCTGGCAACAACAGTATTGTCTTGGAGAAGGCTCCAAAACCATTGCCTGGAATGTGGCTTTTGCACCGCCTGACCCACTCTGCTTCCCCTGCAAGCTTCCTATGTGCTTCTCAACTTGCATTCAGTAAATACACATCAAAGTCTCACCTTTTGGCTATACCAGTGGTTAACCAGTTCAAAGAGTGGAGCATGAAGCAGAGCATCAGCTAAAAACTGCTGCTGAACCTGGAGCATGAGCAACCAAGCTGCAGACCTGTAAAATGTCCCCTCATCGGTGGCCGGGAGGCAGCTGGGACAGCCCAGGGTGAGGGAGCAGGGCCAGGAGGTGACAGAGAGCAGCAGGGCAACACCACCACAGGGTGGGCGGCAAGATGACAGCAGTGCTCTTGAAGGTTGGAATCCCAGTGCTACCACAGACAGCCGATTTAAGATTTAAAGGATAGTAACAGCAGCATCTTTATTACCATCTTTGTTTTATTAATTGCAGGAATTAAGTTCTAGAAGGATGGGTGGATCTGTCCCAGAAACAGGCCAATGTCTTATTGTCCTTGATAATTAGCAAGGAAGTTCACTGAAGCCTTTCTGGACAATAGGCAGCGTGCATATATACTCATAATTCACATCAAGAAAGCATCTCAGGTCTAAATTTATCTGTTGCATTTGTGAAAAGCAGAAATCTCAGCAAGGTCACTGCCATTTACTAAAATAGGTAGGGATGGCAAACATCTGGAAAACATCTCATGGTTTAACGGGACAGTCTTATCCCTCCTTCCCATTCCTTTGGGTAACAAAGGTCAAGTTTTACTGGAATCACTACAATTCAGTTAGCATCTTGCCACAATATTTGCAATTTAGAAAGATACTGAAGGCTAAATAGGTAAAAAATAGACATTTCATAAAACCAGATCTCCCTTATATGCCAATAATAAGCAGTCTGATTTGGGGTGATGGTGAAGGGAGCTATTTTAAGAAGTCTTGACTTTCAGAAACTGCTGAGCATCCCATCTTTTGAAAACTGCAGTCTTTCACAAATGCCTGAAGATCATGAAATATTAAGGCACTGATCACTTTTTGCAAACTTCTGGATACAGCCTACTTATTCCTGGGAAACAACTGATTAACATGCAAAGACTGTGTGTGTGTGATTTCAAAAAATTTCAACTGCTTTCCACACATCTGTTTATTCATCACCAATACAGATCTATTTCTTACAAAGACCTAAGACTACCCATATGCAATTACAACCTTAATTTAATGAAAAGGCATATGAGGGCAGGTAGTTTCACAGGATCAAGGTATCAACTTAAATTGCATATATATCTGTAACAAGATAATGGCCCAACTGAGTCTAATATTCCTTTGCTTTCTTTTAATATTATACAATATTCAAACAAAGAATAGCCAGGCCTAACAGCCCATTAAATGGATAGTACTGAACAGCAATAAATTTTTTTTGCAATTCGTTTAACATCCTCAGTACAACTTAACTGGCTATGAATAAGATTATAAAACTTATTTCCATTGCAAAGGATATTTAAAACATATCACAAAGAATATGCACATTTATTTTAAAATAAAGGAAACTATTAATATAGCATATCCATTACATCCAAAAGTCTTCACACTTTACAGCAGATTAAAGAAACAAATAGAGAAGAATAATTTGTAAGAAAATGATGAAAAGGTCTGCTTTACTTGCATCTAACGTGAAGGCCTTCCCACCGTGATTCTCACTGTGACCAAACTACCCCAAAGGAGCCTACAAACTTGATGTAAAATAAAACAGAACAGACACTTGAGGAAAAAAAACAAACACGTTTACCAGTTTTAAATATATCACATTGCCAGATGCATACCCTCCTTGCTTCTGTGCTACAAGAAAAGCTGCATATATATATATATATGCTCTCAATCTATCTTCTGTGCATAATTTCTCATTTACTAGACTCGCATCATTTAAGGACTTCTGGTATTTCAGTTATTTTAGAGGCCCACAAAAGTATGACTATTTTTTCTTATGTGCAATTTCTTTCTACTTCTGACCAATATACATGACTGACTTTCTGCCTTTGCTGAAGGAAAGAAGGGTGTGCTGGCAGCCACAGCAGAAGGCACCACTGGAAACTCTTTCCAGATTACAGCCCTTTTATTTGTTTTCTCAGAGAGCTGCCACTGCAAACACGAGAGGGATGGTCATGAATGGACAATTAAAAGGAAATAACTGAAAAGAAAAAGGCATTCTGGAGAGAATGCATATCTAAGAACAGAAAACACAAATCTAAACCAAAAAATTCTTGCAAATGGCTACAAGTGTGGCTTACATTTAACAGATCAGAAGAGGGGAAAAAACCAAGTTAAAACTTGAAATGAACAAGTAAACCTCTATAATCAAAGATGAAGCTGATTTCTGATTTTATAATTATGCTTTCATCTCCCATTCCAAGAGGCCTCCTTCTTGCATCCAGTAGAGGTTGCAGTGACCCAAGAGACGCCTTCAAGTCTCATTTCTTATTTTGTTTTGGATCTATTTTTCTCCCATTTCAGTGAGACTTTATATCTTCCTGGAAAGATGCATGACTGTGTTTTGTTAAATATTAGTCCAGAAGTAGCCATCTAATCCTGCCTCTGTTAAGTAATGTGAAAGAAAACCACTGACAGTTATGTAGAGCAGCTATATTATAAAACTATTCATATCATGCACAAATGCTCAAAATTTACTACAGTGTATCCAAACCTCCCCTGCAAAAAACCCAAGAAAATACCTTTGTATTCCAAGACTCCTATTTTTTCTTTGATAGTATTAAAGCTTAAAGAACTATGGTCTCAACAATTTAAGATGCTAAAAGTAAAATAAGACATCCTCATTACCATGCTACTTACTAAAAAGCTTAAGTCCAATGCTAAGATCATGACTGCAGTACCACACACACCTGCCACTACATTTTTCTTTTTTATTTTACTTTTTTTTTTTACCTCTGAATAATTTAAAAATAGATCTTAAAGTTCTGTCAATTTTACACCATTTCTAAAATATTCTTAGTAATTACTGAGGACATATTTTCGATGCCTCAGTATATTATTCACAAACCTAAAACCCATAGCCATGATTAAATTAAAGACTTCACGATCTCATTATCATATTAAAGACTCTCAGTAGCTACAAACACCACTGTTCAAAAAAGTCACACAAAGGAAACACTCATTTCGTATTTTTAATTAAAACCTTCAGACAGAGTCTTGTGGCCACAGATATTGCCAAGCATGAGTGAGAGACACTGTCTTTCCAATAGGGCTACATGTCCTTTTGCTAAGTATTTTAAAACCAGAGCCATTCCTCAGCCCCCCTTTACTGCATCTTTGCAAACATATGATCTATGAATGCAGTCCATGCTGCAGGCAATAGTGTCAGTTCCAAACACGTCATGCTCTGCTGCCTCTTGATTTTCTGTTTCAGAATCAACCCAGGGCAAGCCTCTTTTATAATAGGCCTAATTAACACCCTCTGTTCTGCTCCATTTTGACAGGAAAAAAAAGATTGCCTACAGAGTATTTCAAAATCAGATCTCTTTAAGAAAACATTAGCCTTCGGGTAAAAATAAAACAAAAGCTTTCCAAATATTGTCATCTTGTAATAATTTAATTAGCTTGACTTTTTCTTCAGTTTTCTTTATAGGAATAACACAAGCATTTTCACATTACTATTTCAAGTATCAGAAAAATGGCATCAGAAAAGACTAGTCCCCTTGCATAATGAAGCAGGAGAAGGAAGGGTTAAGCCCCCTTACAGGTTACAAGTTACAAATCCTGTGTCAGAGCAGTAAAACAATGCAAGAAGGGTGGGCCTCTGAATTCAAGGCATGCAGTGTCAGGCTCCAAGTTGATTATTATTATTCTTATTGTTCAGATACAGCCTTATAATTTTGCTTTTCTGATGCCAGCACTGAGCCCATTAGCAGTCAAAAAAAAAAAAATCAGATCAAGTGTTAGAAAAGATGAAGAGAAGTTAGAAATTACTTAATGGGACTGCATTCAATCATTTGTACTTCATGCTTCAACACCATGTGCATTTTTCCCCTTTCTCAAAGGGACAAGACAGAACTGGAAAAGGGACGAGAGAAAGACTACTAAACAACCCAAGGTATGGAATGAGCTGCTGTACTCTCTAAAATGAAATAACCTAAGACTTTGCAGCCTCGGTGACTAATAATGTGTATCATAAAGGTTTTTTTAAAATTATGAGGGGTAAAAATAAGTGAATAGAGTTGGACTAATCAATATATTCAGAGGAATAGGCACACCATTAGAAGAAATACCACCACTTGTAAAAGAACATACACTATACAACACATCGCTGTTAAACTTTGGAAAAGCTTAGCACTAAATGCTGGGGCAGTAAATATTGTTACAGATTCAAAAGTAATTGGGTAAATTCATGTAAGAACAGGCCATCAGGGGCTGATAAGTGAGGAGACACCACCCTTGGCCACATACTAGCAGTACCAAGGTAGCAACTGTATGTCAGCCCCATCGCTATATTCTCCCATAGGCATCTGTTATTGTCCACTATTGGTGATAAAGTAACAGGCTAACAACCTTGGTCTGTCTTGGCATTGCTAGTCTTATACGAGTCTTCTAGGAAACCTGGAAAAAAAAAAAACATTTTAACTGCAATATAAAAGGAAAACTGTGTTCAATTATAGAAGCAAAATGCATTGCTCAAGTTAGTTGGTCAGTCACCTGGAGTTAGTGTAGTAATGTGGCTCTAGGGAGCAGACCATTGCTCTTAACTATTTCTGGTTTTCTTATTTTGAAAGAATATTTGATTTTGGTGAAGTTAAGTATTTTCAGGAAAGTTTTGTTTACAAGTGAAGTCAAACAACACTTAAAAACCTGTCACAAATGTACTCATGAATCCAGAAAAAAACCTTTGCCAGAAAAAGCATGAGGCATTACTTCATTAGGCTGGTGTGTACAGTTGAGTAAACAGACAGTTTCCTGTATTTCAAAAGGATAGGAAAAAGAAACCCAAATGATATAAAAGACATAAAAACCAAACTGAGCTTTTAAAGCATAAGTGACTACTAAAACTATGCGTGGTCCTCAGTTTTGGAGATATTACTATTTCTGTGCCACACTCCAGTCCCTGATAATGGAATCCATTACAGAGATCACTCTCTGCCATTAAATAGTGCTCCAAATAATCTTGAAAAGGTAGTCAGGTAATGAAGGGATGCTTCTTGGGGGCTACAGAGCCATCTAACATGGGGGGTGGGGAATACATCATCAGATAAGAATAATTAATGACGACTAAAAGTGCAAAATTCTATATTCATTGGTTTTGTTTGAAAAAATGGTCCAGTAGGCATCAGTGTAGAAAGTATGAGAACAGAGTACTGCAGAGGAAGTCTGTACTGCCACAGGATCCAACCCCACAGCAACTTTTAAGAATCTCTCCTCTGAAAGATCGCTGGTTTTACCCAACATCAGTTCTTTAAAACAACAAAATATGAAGAAACTCAATTGAAACATAAAGCTATAACGAAATCATGCTTGTATCTAAATCTAGAAAACAAGTGTAAGGAAGCATCAATGTAAAGCTACAGGATTGCTCTACATTATCCAATAAATAGATAAAAGAATGATACAAAAAAAGATATGAAGAAAGATATATATATATATATATAAAAGAAACGCATTCAGAAAATGCATGAGAATAAAGTTTTTTGCCTGCTCAGGGGATGAGAAAAAACCACTTCATTATTAACACAACCTTTTACTACAGCATTTAGTAAGATAAAAAGGACCAGTAATTTCTATTTGAGGTAGATGTAATCAAATAAATCTAATATTAAAGGTAAGCTAGAAGTGTCAAATTAATCTTACACTTAGCCAAGAAAATAAGAAAAATATTTTCTGCCCAGAAAAGAATACAAGATTTAAATAGTCTGCAGACAAAACCTTTCCTGAAAAAGCAAAAATAAACCCAAACCAAATCAGGTGCAAGCTTGCCTACCACCTCATGTTAAGTGTCTCAAGTGCAGGCACTCCACAGAGATGGAAGGAAAGGTATCGCTACTCTAAGAACACAAAGCAAGATTTTTAAGGAAGTTAATCTGGCTTTCATCATCCCTGCATTGGAGGAAGGAATAGCGATTTCACTATTTTTGGCAGAGGAGTGGGCAAGCAGCCACCTTGAAATGGTCCTCAGTCTGAGCATTACCCCTTCCAGCCCATAAAACAGTCACTACTATTTTACAATAAGATGGGAATTGAAAATAAGATGGAAACCTGCCATTTCATTGCACATGCTGCAGAAATCAACATGGAAATTCAAAATTAAATAATGAAGTTGTGGGGTGTTTTTAAACCATTACTTCAGCAGATGGAAAAAGGCCAAGACCGGGGTCTTCTGTTCTGTCAGCAGAGGATACCAACATTGTTACTGGAATGAAGGGATGTGTGGTTCCTGTGCTTTACAGCAAACTTTCCATATGTGTGAGCACACCTACAAGATCATGTCCCCAGGGGACAGAAAGGAGATTACTTAGGAATCTCATTCTGCCTTAAATATCCCAATTATTTCGCTTGGCCAATATGGCAGAGCCCCTGTGCATATGCAACACAGAACGTTTATCACTTCAGCGTATTTTCTAGAGAATAGTTGGTTGTTTAAATACCAAGATGGGCTTTTGGCAAACACGCAAAGTGCAGGCTGAGGAGAAAAATTCAAGCCTAACAGCCTCCTTGAGTCTAAATTAAATGAAAGGTAACTGGTTGCCCTCACTGCATAATGAAAGTGCCTTAGAGTGCAAATAGCTATGTGGCAAATCTATCAACCAGTTTAACTGAGCACCACATATGATGGGAAGAATCATCTCTGTGCCTCAGACTTGTGGAACAGGAGAATTTGCACCTTCCGTGCAACCTCATGCAAGTTCCTGCATCACTTATTAAAATGGATCATCCTCCATTATGTTACAATATAACAATAAAGACTAACTCAAAAGGAAAGAAAATATTCTTTTGTTAATGAGTGGTACTATCTTGAAGTCGTCCTCTAGAGCAGACAAGAAGATACAACTACTATTAGAAAAAGCTAGAGTTTGTGTGTTGGAATAATCTACCATAGATTAACTCTTTTTCTAGACTAACTCCTTCAGCCACAGAGACCCATTTCCTTTGACTTGTACTCAATACTATGAATACCCTCAGAGAACAGTAAGAAAGGAAATACTATCAATGGGAAGTGTCTGCATAAGAGTATGGGAAATGCCAGATACATTTATAATATTTTAGTTTCAGAAACAGGAAAGAAAACAAGAATACAGAAGAAATAAAAGACGAGTGAGACAGTACTGCCCAGAATAATGAAGACCTATCACTTGACCAAACAAATGAGACTTTCAACTGCTGAAAACGAAAGCCAGCCCTCACCTCAATGTTCCAGTAAGTTCCTCTTCAAATGCATGCCGAGCTACACACCTCAGCTGACAAAACTCTTCCCATGCTTCCCTGAAAGTGAGCTCGCTCTTAGGAAAGGCAAAGTAAAAATGTCTAGAACTAACCCTGGCAATCTGCTCTGTACATGAACAGAAAGAAAGGGCTTGCTAGTTTGGTCAAAAATTTTTTAGCAGCTTATCCAATTGTGCTGCCACTAATTGACAAAGCCACTTATATGGAAAAAGACAAAAAAATTGAAAATGCATTACTTAAAATTCCTTCAGGAGTCTCTGGTGTGTACCGATAAAACAAGGACCAGGAAGGCATGAGAGTTAAAAAGAAAAAAAAAGGAAAAGAAGCAGATCGTACATTTCTGCGATACAATATAGACCTGCAGGACATCTAGTATGGTGTCACATTCTCCTCTGATGTCATTCTCTTCTCAAAAAGGACTGAGTCTGTTGGTAATGAGACGCATCATTTTTAAAATTAATTCTTAATGCCTCCAGTAAAATCTGTGAATGTTTGTAGCACATGGTGCTGCACAGCAATCTATTCCAGATACCCTGCACTCATATTCCCAACCATGATTACCAAGTCTAAATAAAACCACTCGAGATGTACTGTCTGACTAAAGTAAAATAAGAAAAAATGGGAGGCCCAGTAATATTTACTCTGGAAATTCTGAAAGCTGCAATGTGGTATCTCAAGTTTTAAAGGGCCTGCTGAATGTCTTTACCAATTACCCTCAGAGGGAAAACCAGTCTTGTACTTACAGACTCCCAATCTTGTCCTACAAGCACAGATATAGCTACCAGTGTTGGCTTCCAATTAATGAAGGGAAAAAAGGAACTCCTGGATGAGACACTCATGGGCCTTAACAATGAGATAAATGGACCGGGAAAGATTAAGGATAGGCTCCCTCCACTTTAAAGAAGGCAGAACCTTTACTGTCTTGTGCCTTGAACAGTCACATCTGTGACCTGTGCTGTTGTCTGTAAATTAAACAGCTATCACAAGATGGTGACAGTCTAGTGGCAGAGAGAATTTCATGGAACACTTATGGCCAAAACCGAACACTTTTGAAGACAACGGCCCCTACCTTTTACTTCTCAAGGGAATAATTTCCATTAGCTCTTTGAAGTAAACTTCAGTCTTTAAAGGACTAAGTGCTTTACCTGACATGCAATCTAGTACTCAATTACAAACCAAATCTAAGCGGCTTTGTTCCTCATAACAACTAGGTTTTTAATTCTCAAATATCTCAATGCCATGATGTTTTAATACATATGTCATAATTACTCCCTATAAATTACAACAAATTTCTGCAACAGTAGAGCTAAAAGCACAAATTTACAATTTGTTCTTTCATAAATCTTTTATATTACTAACCACTCAAATGAATAATCGGTTTTAACATTTTAAAAAAATTCTCTTATTAAAGTTCTACTCCAAAAACACTATCTACTAGGAACAGTCTGCTACTTTAAATGTTTTGAAAATATAATAAGCATATATTCATATTCTTCTGCAATAGAAAACAAAAGATTTAATGAGATGATAATTTCATCCTTATTCCAACAGAATTTCCAACTAAAGATGACAAATCAGAGGAAAGAAATGTGGCAAAAGGTGCTGGAACGGTGGTATATTCTAGGTTTGTTTCTTTTGTTTTTTAAGATCAGTCATCTGGAAACTCATACGAACAAGATTTGTTCTTTGTCACAAGGTAAGATGCTTTAAGGGCTTTGGAGAAAGAAGAACTTGTTCTAGTATTGTTCTCTGAGAGTCACCCTCCTGGACTAGGACCAGTTCTCACTACTCTGCTTCCCTTTGCTTGCCCAGTGAGGACCTGATATTCACTTAATGGACTCCTCTAACAGCTCAAAAACTTGATACTTGAAAGCCCTAATACTCCTCCAGAAGCATGCAGCCTACACTCAAACCAATGTGAAGAAATACTCCTGGATACCTGCTGTCTTTGACAAAACAACCTCTTGAGCTGCAGAGAACAGTCATGAATCATGACTGAAGCATTTTAAAAGTTATTGCTTTTCAAAGGTACAATACCCATACAAGAGATTCTTTTTGACACCAGTTGTCCTGGTTTAAGCCCAGCCAGCAACAAAGTACCACAAGGTCACTTGCTCACTCCTCCCCCTTGGTCGGACAGGGAGGAGAAAATACAACAAAAAGCTCGTGGGTTGAGACAAGGACAGGGAGGGATCACTCACCAGTTATGGTCAGCGGGCAAAAGCCAGATTCAACTTGGGAAAAAAACCGAAATCAATTTAATTTGTTACCAATCAAATCAAAACAAGGATAATGAGAAATAAAACCAAATCTTAAAAACACCTTCCCCCTCCAGCCCTCCCTCCTTCCCAGACAACTCCAGTCCCAATTTTCTCTACCTCCTACCCCCAGCAGCACAGGGGATGGGGAATGAGGGTTGGGGTCAGTTCGCCACACCTTGTCTCTGCTGCTCCTTCCTCCTCAGGGGGAGGACTCTTCACTCTTCCCCTGCTCCAGCATGGGGTCCCTCCCACGGGAGACAGTCCTCCACAAACTTCTCCAATGTGAGTACTTCCCACGGGCTACAGTTCTTCACAAACTGCTCCAGCATGGGTCCCTTCCATGGGGTGCAGTCCTTCAGGCACTGACTGCTTCAGCACAGGCTCTCCCATGGAGTCACGGCCATCTTCAGGGACATCCAACTGCTCCGGCGTGGGCTCCTCCACGGGCTGCAGGTGGACATCTTCTCCCCCATTCACCTCCATGGCCTGGAGGGGGGACAGCCTGCCGTCTCACCACAGGCTGCAGGGGCATCAAAACCTCCTCCAGCGCCCCTCCTTCCTCATTGACCTCGGTATCTGCAGAGGGGTTCCTCTCACATTCCACTTCCCTAACTCCACTGCAGGTTTCCCTTATTAAATATGTTATCCCAGAGGTGCTGATTGGGTTGGCCTTGGCCAGCAGCGGGTCTGACTTGGAGGTGGGGAAGCTTCTAGCAGCTTCTCACAGGAGCCCCCCCTGTAGCCCCTTCCCCCGCTACCAAAACCCTGCCACACAAACCCAACACACCAGTGAAGAAGAGAAAAATGAAGATTGCCTGAAGTCTCATGTGAGACTAGAGACTGAAAAAGAGAAAAAAGCCTCTCACCTTTTTTCCATCATTCCCTTCCCACCATATCCAGAAGGTCACCACACACAGTTTGGGCTGAAACCCTCACCTCTAACTCTGGAATGTTCATCAGTCACCAATTTCTGAATTGCTTCAGTTCATCAAGAGAGTGATTTAAATAGCTCCCTCAAAACAAGTATGTGACATATCACTCAACACCCTCCAAAGGTAGATTGGCTCAGTTTTTCATAAACTATTACTCAACTGTCAAACTTACTTTTCTTGACAAAATACCAGAGCATTCTGTGTGCATTCTGACCATATTCAGCTCAACCGCTGAACAATACAGCAGCGGTTGAGCTTGACCAGTGCTAAGAGAAGCTGGTTTTGAAAGGCATGTGGCAGAAGAACCGGTACCACTCCATGCCCATTTAATTGATTTCTTAACCCAGAACTATTTTAAAGCAAGTGTGAGAGAATGGAACAAGTAAATTTCTGGTAAATGAAGACTGACACGTGGGAACAAACTAGAGGAACGTCTGTAGTTAGGTATGAGAGATTTCTGAATTATTCCAAGGATATTCTGGGTCAGCAACTAAGTTACAAAATCAGGAAAAAACCCCAGACAATAGCCAAAAGGCATTGAAGTTCCTCAATCAGAAGGAAAACAAGATGTAGACACATAGCTGAGGTGTCAAAATCATCAAGTCAATGCTGAGATGAAACACATGAAAGAGGTGTGAGTAAGAATAGTAAGAAATCTAAAAGTAACTTGTGTTGCTACAGATGAAGGATCTGAGTTCTTCCTCTGTTTTCAACAGAGAGTAAAAAAACACTTTGAAACCTGGCTCAAACTGGCCATGCCCATCACTGCTGACTCAAGGGCATCACACATCAACCCGTATCATAAAAATCAGACTAACAGCTCCTACAAAGAAAACAGTAGCTGTGTTTAGTTCTCAGGAGAGAGGAAATAAAAACCCCAAAAACCACCAAAAAACCCAAAACCTAAGGAAGTAGGAAGGAGCATGGATATCCACTTCTCACTTAAGCTAAACGAAACCAGTTCATCTTAATTTGTGCATGCTGTTGCATCTCTGAACAGACAGAGCTTTGCTCTATTGTTCTGCAAATTAACTGAAAAAGTGTCAGATCTCATAAAGAGAAGTTTGTGGAGGTTGTCAGAGAAGAAAACTAGAATGTATCACCTACAGGATGCATGTGCTACCACATTTCAAGTAGTTTCCTGCATCTTAAGGAAAATGCAGAACAACTACAAAAGTCTTCATGGACAACTGATGTATGAATTATTTTAACCTTTTAAGTGCAGTCAGCTCTTTACATTTTTCTTTCCATTTTAGCCTCCAAATCTTTCTTTACATTCTGCTTTAACTTGCAATCTTCTTCAGACCATTTGCTCTCTATAAGGGCAAACAGTATCTTAGTCAAAACATGAGATTTCAATGAAAAAATACAGCATATAGAATAATATCAGAGTACAGGAAAATCAAAATTACATAAATCCATAAAAATACATGAGGAAAAAGAAAACACACTTTGGTTAAGAGTACTTGTTCCTTTTGTATATGTGGTGTTATGGGTGTTCCACATTACTCATAGCAGTACCATATAGCAAGATAACCATCATCTAAGGATCAAGACTGTAAATAATTGAATTTATACCACTGAGTTTTTACAAGATAGCCTGGCAACTTCCCCTTGAAGTATGAATATCTTTAAAATATGACATACATTTGTATTGCCTAAGGTCTATTCCCATGCAATAGAAATGCTCAAACATCAGCAGTAATGAACAGAATGACCTCTAATCAACAGAATTTGTTCTGCTCTTGGGATGCTACATAAATCAGTTACCACGGAGTTGCCAAAGTCTTACTTGAAAGCTCTGCCTAGACAGAAGAACAGAATTAAATTTAGGACATTTTCAGATACCAGAGTCCAAACCCAAATGCTGTGTAACCATGTAACGTTCACCCCAAAACAGGTGGTTTTATTACTGATTTGTATAAAATATACTCCCAGACTCTAACGTTATTTTACACAAAATGTGAAAAATCTCCATATCTTTCCAAATATTATCAAATAGTATGGATAAATCAAGTCCTCTGAAATCAGCCTATATTACTTGCTTCACCTATGTGAGAAATTTTGCATGAAATTTTCTCTTCACACTGGAGATACATTGTAACATCCTTGAACACTGCCAGGGATGGGGCATCCACAGCTTCTCTGGGCAACCTGTTCCAGTGTCTCACCACCCTCACAGTGAAGAACTTCTTCCTAATACCTAATCTGAATCCACCCTCTTTCAGTTTAAAACCACTACCCCTTGTCCTGTCACTACACTCCCTGATAAAGAGTCCCTCCCCATCTTTCCTGTAGGCCCCCTTTAGGTACTGGAAGGCTGCTATAAGGTCTCCCCGGATTCTTCTCTTCTCCAGGCTGAACAACCCCAACTCTCTCAGCCTGTCTTCACAGGGGAGGTGCTCCAGCCCTCTGACTGTCTTCATGGCCCTCCTCTGGACCCGCTCCAACAGGTCCATGTCCTTCTTATTTGGGGGCCCCAGAGCTGAATGCAGCACTCCAGCTGGGGTCTCATGAGAGCAGAGTAGAGGGGCAGAATCACCTCCCTCGACCTGCTGGCCACACTTCTTTTGATGCAGTCCAGGATACGGTTGGCTTTCTGGGCTGCGAGTGCACATCACCGGGTCACGTTGAGCTACTTGTCAACCAACAGCCCCAAGTCCTTCTCTGCAGGGCTGCTCTCAATCCACTCATTGCCCAGCCTGTATTTGTGCTTGGGATTGCCCCAACCCACGTGCAGGACCTTGCACTTGGCCTTCTTGAACTTCATGAGGTTTGCACGGGCCCACCTCTCAAGCCTGTCAAGGTCCCTGTGGATGGCATCCCTTCCTTCCAGCGTGGCGACCGCACTGCACAGCTCGGTGTTGTCGGCAAACTTGCTGAGGGTGCACTCAATCCCACTGTCCATGTCGCCAACAAAGATGTTAAACAGTGCCGGTCCCAATACCCACCCCTGAGGAACTCTACTCATCACTAGTCTCTACTTGGACATCGACCTGTTGACTGCAACTCTTTGAGTGCGACCATCCAGCCAATTCGTTATCCACTGAGTGGTCCCATCCGTCAAATCCATGTCTCTCCAATTTAGAGACACAGATGTTATGCGGGACAATGTCAAAAGGATGGATTCCTCAAGTTTCCTATAATAAGTAATGTTACGCCTCTCAACCTTTCTTTTTTTCTTCCCAAACAGCAACTCCTTGTCAGCACTGACAGCTTAAGCAGCTACTGCCCCATCCCTCTTATTGTGCTGTGCTAGTATTTTTTTTTGGCTGGGTTTGTTTTCCAAACCAGTCCATGTCATGTCCGCACAGACATGTGTATCAATACAATGGAAGGACGGGAGGGGAGAAATGCCATCAAACCAAGGTCCACAGCAAACATTAGATCTGAATCATGGTGTGCAGGAGGTGTCACTCGCCCTTGACTGCATGCAGAAGGAGCCCAGAGAAATTTGTTTCCTTGGGTTCACCTTAGCCACTGAAGTGGCAGTTGCATCACAACTATGAAAACAGCAAACCACTACAAGACCTCAACTATGGCATTAACAAGGCCAAGAAATACTTTGGGAACCTTTTGCTGCTCTCTGTGGATACATCTTAATTAGCTCGTTATTTGCAGTGGAGCTGCTGAATGTACTTTATTCTCACTATTTATACTTGATAATAGTGCACGAAATTCTTCTGCTGACCTTGAATCTTTATACCTGCTTGTGTTGACCAGGTGACAGATTCCTACCCTCCAAACACATCATTAATCTTTAAATAAAAGATGCACATTGCACAATTTCCCCCCTTTCACAAAGGAAAGTGTTTGATTTTTCATATGTGAAGGTTAATATAGTACAATGGCTTGAAAATTTGGTTATGGCTAGGTGCTCTCAGCAACGTGAATGATCAGAATACACAGGTGAACATTTCCCCATCTTTGTATCTCTGAATGGATCCAAATGAATACAGAAATACGTTCAAGATACATAAACAGAAAACAATTCCAGGAACAAGTGAAGTTGCAGCAGCCTTTTCAGAATAAGGGAAGAGCTTAAAAGGAAAGACCATATACCCATATTGGAATATATTTTACAGAGGCTATGCTGGAGAGATTTAACCTAATTACTTAATTCTAGAGTCAGACAATTTCACTGAGGCAACATTACTTTCAGGATAAAGGGCAAATCACATACAAGTACCATAAAACTCACGGCACTTCAAACATGGTATTTACCATTAAAATAATGCACATGTAAAATAAGCAGTTTTGTCCATTACTAAGAAACTAACAAATGTACTTAGACCCTTTAGAAAAATGAGAAAAAATTTCAATGTGTAAGTAAATTAATCTGAAAATGGAAGTACTTAAAGCAATGATTTTACCCTCTTTTGCTTGCTCACAAAAAGATTATTGAAAACTGAATTTCAAACAACGCCTTGTAATTTCTAAAAAATATGCTGTTCTAGAAAGTGATCAAGGTTTTTGGTTTTCTACCGTTTGAATTAAATGTAATTAATCATATTTTGATTTTTCTTAAGCATAAGCTTTTTGTACTTCTGAATTGCTTGATATTGCAAGCATTTTTTTAAAAATAAGTTTTCCAATGTATGTAAAATATAGTTGCCTTCATATCAAGAAGCTATGCTATACCAATGAAACACATTCCTTCGGTAGTCTTCATAGATCAAAGTGACTGAATAAAATTATTTGAAACATAGCTACTTGCAGAGGTTATTAAAATTGTGGCTTTTTATCTGAAGAGACTGGGAAGAAAAGAAGACTTCGCAGAGCTCCCCCCCCTTTCCAATAGGGCAGGCAAAAAATACCTCTCTGATTTACCTATGAAAAAACTGAGTTACTGCTTCCTATGAAATCAGAACAGGAATATTTTTCTTTAAGTCTGTGTTTTCATTAATTACACACTAACCTGCATTCTTTGGGGGTGAAGAAAAAGAAGAAAAGCGTTAGAAGTAGTATTTCCCATAGAAACAATTGTCTGTCAAACAAAGCATAAAAAGACAAAAGGCAGAAACACTGTTTCAGCTTGAATGCCTTAATGTCACCATTTGTCATGCAGTACTTCCTCAGAAAACCCTGAAGTACAGTTAACTCTACTCCTCTTTACACCGCATGCTTTCCCCTTTGGTACAGAATTAAAATGTGCCGGGCCTGACAATGAAACAGCAGAGCCATCGCACATTGTTATGCAACTCACTGTCTGCAAGGGTGGCTCGTAGCTCCTTCTTTATTCAGCAAGTGCCAAGTGCATGTTTAATCAATGTCACAGCTCACCACAGTGTGCAACTAAAGCCACTGTCATTCCCCTCTTCAGATTTGCCTGGCTAAGTTATGCAATGCTCCGAAGAATACCTTGGAATTCTTTCCAGAGGCTCTGAATGCAGGTGTGTGACAGCGTTCACACTATTGCCAGTAAAGCAGACTTCATCCTTTTTCAGGCTGGACTAAAATTACATAGTGTGACTGCACGTAGTTCGCTGCATTTGGAATTACAGCATGTCAACGTGAGAAAGCCTCTTCAGACGGCTGCCACAAAGAGTAAATCAAAGGCTGGGTTTTTCTGAAGTCTTAATAAATAACTAAGTATAACTGAATAACACCAGGAGCTGTTAGTATTTTCTTTTTTTTTTAAGACAAAACCGAACAGCATGCATTTCGTTGCTCTGCATCATCTAAGGAAAAAAATCCTCAATTTTAATGCGAATTAGTCAACAGTGAGGATCATTACCAGTAAGGGTTTTACTGGTTTTCGACTACACTTGCTTTAGTGGATTACGGAGAGAGAAGGCCAGTCATTTGGAAGATTCTGTAACATTATTATCCTCACCGACAAACTTCATCAAGGAACTGTTCATGCTCCTATCTGGTCTGTCTGAGTGAGGAGAGCAGCCCCTTCATGAAGATAAAAGCCTGGTTTGCCACTGAATCGACGAGTAAGAAGCATGTCTGATGACATTTTATTCCTGATGCAATGTAGGGTAAGAAACATATCTTTTTTTTTTTTTTTACCTTTCTATGAGCTATGCTCTGAGCTGATGGCTTTAATTAGACTCACAGCAGAAATATGTTTATCTCCAATGATTAAAGATGTTTGCCAGGAAAGAAAAATGCTATTGCACTATAAAATGTGATTGCAAATCTTCAGTAAATTGGGGTTATCTGAACTAGTAGAAATCCCAATCAAATTTTGGTTTAAGGTTAGAAATTTCTGATCAATAAGGCTAAAACAGCATAGCAGATTACGTATAATATCAACATCTCTGCCACCAATTAACAATTTTACAGGGAATATGTTTCTAGAGGATATGTGACTAAATTAAGAGTACAAGAGCAGCTAAGTTAATAGAGATGACCTGTCAACCTCACTTTTGCAACAAAAAAAATGTAATAAATCATACACGCATCTGTAAATATCTATTTCAAGTCCTTATATTGCATAGAATTTTATTACTATAAAAGTACTACTGTCCTTTGGCATACTGCAGTAATAAGCATATATAATAACAACCACCTTTATATTTGAAGAGACAGACATTTTCTGTTAAATGTTTACTGGTGCATGGATGTCCAAAAGCTGATCTATTAAACAAGCAAAAGGATAAGATCTCATTTGCAATTCCCTACTTAGGGCTCACTGGTCAAAAAAGACTGGAATACTGTATTAAGGAGGCATATTTTGCATGTTCAAAACCAGTAGACATGAATATTTTCTACTGTTTTTGTACTGTGACAGTTAAATATTTAACAACAGCTGAAAATTCACATAATCTCCCCAGGCATTTCAGAGTATTTGACAATGCCCACATACTTGCTTTCATCAATTTGATGTTTCACAAGTAAACGAATTAGCTGGCTAAAGACAAATTTTAATTTTCTTTTATAATAAAGCATATTAATTGGCTTGAAGCATCAAGCTATTTTTCACTCCTATCAAATCTGTATCTAGAGAACAATTACTTTTAAAATGGACATGTTCATATAAAAAGAAAACAAAGGATGAATACAAATCAATAAACATAGAAATAAGAAATATTGTGTCAAGTAGTACAGAATTGTTTTTAAAAAGATCAAAGCTTGCATGTTTGTCAGACCAGATTTACCATTTGTTTTCTTTCTTCTAGCTAGCTGCCAGAATACTGGTGAAGGTATTTGCAGGAAAAATGGGGACCTCTGCCATCACAACACTGGAAGATGTAAAAAGGCAAGAGGAGAAAGAGGAAAAAGAAGAATCTATTTTAGCACTGCTTGGGATTATTGGAACTGTGCTTAATTTATTTGTTATTGTATTTGTGTACATCTACACTACACTTTGATGACATTTTTGAACGTCAATTGCACAGCACACAGTGCAAAGACCAGCGATGGTAAGAATGATTTCTAAATTTAAAGCAAAAAAACCCCACTGTCTGAAAAGATTATCAAAGACATTCCAGAGCAAAGTGTGTGGCTAAGGGCGCTGCATCAATGACTGCTAAATGTATCTGCGAGCCCAGCTAGGGTGCTAAATTACATAAATGAAGGCAGACAATATTCAACTTCTCATTGATAACAGATGAAAACCAAATAGCAGAAACAGAGATGGCACTGTTTTATTGCCAGCAAATGTGCGAGACACCAGAAATGTAAGCAAACACTGAAAACAATCAGAACATAGGAAGAGATTAATTAAATATACAAATACATATAAAGCAAACCCCATGATGCTTTCTATGGTTTTGTGCAGTATGTCTCTTCATAGCCGAGACCAGAAAACCAACAAAAGGGTTTTATTTTTAGTTCACCATAATTTAAGCTATAACTTACACTAATGTATAAGTGTGGGAACAGGAACACTGTTATACTAAAAATTGTAATATTATAAATAAAATTTTAACTATTGACTATATTCTGCAGCATTTTTGTTAGTCTTGTGGAAAGCTGAAAAGGTTAGATTTTCTTGCCTTTACTGAATCTGTATTTGAAATCATCATGCTATACCGACAATGTGCTTTTCTAATTAAAAATCCTTTAAAGTGGTGTGAAAAAATAAAGAATAGTTTCAGTACTTCTTTTAAGAAATATTAATAATTAAGATGACACACTAATACATATTCTCCACATGAAAAAAAAATCGTTACATTTTCTATATCCCCATTTTTAGAATGTGTTTAAACATTAGTCAAATATAACTTTCATGTTGTCATCCTGAAATTTATTTTCAAGTAAAATAAAACACATCACACAAAGATTCATGATGTTGCATGGAAAACAGGTTTAATAATCTTTGCCCAGAAGAGTATACTCTCTCTTTCTGGACCAGGTCCTGAAGAGATTTTCCCTTTTTGTATTGTTTATGATTGAGGCCCAGAATTGCAACTTTTATGCATACTTCATGGAACATCCAATTAGACTATTGAAATTAATGAAACTGTTTACACATTTTAAATTAAACCTATGCATGTCTTTGAATTAGATCCAAAGCTGCAGACAGTCTGAGATCATAGGAGTTTTTGTATACATTAATATATCTCACACATATCTTCTAATAGAAAAGCTGCTTTTGAAAGCTTAGGATTAAAAACACAGTACAAAAACAACACAAAAAAAGAAACACTGATTTTAATAAATACTGTTCTTAATCTTACATGTGCCACAGAGGAACAACAGAGGAGCTGTATTTCTGAAAATCAGCTTGGTTCCTTCTTCTAGGCTGCAAAGCTATATCCAGTCTTTCCATAAAATGAGAAGCAGAAGGAATACATCCCTTGTATAGGTGATAGCTTATTACTGTATAGAGCTTCATAACTGCTAAACTAACTGAGCCTTTGGAAGTCACTTTGAAACAAGCACACGCATAAAATAAGGTCAGGGATCTAGAACAGCATGAATTTGGTAATGATATTTCAGACAGTTGTAGAAACTACTCTGTAACACCGATTTATGGATGAATGAGGTGGAAGATGGTATATTCTGGTTTTGTGACTCTGAGTCAATACTGGCTCAACCAGAAGAAATGATAAACAGAGCTGAGGCCACACTGGAAGGAAACATGTGCAGCTAAGAAAATTTATTCACTATCTATAGTCTTTAGCAAGTCTCTAGCATTGTATACTCATTTTCAGTATATGAAGCACCAAAGCATTCTGTAAAACTAAACTACATTCTAGAGAAATTACACAGGTTATTCATGTTTACTTAAGACTATAGAATAGAGTCAATACATTGTTAAATTTTTCAATGTACTTCTTATATCTACATACTTATAGATATTATTGCATTAATCTCATGATACAAGGATATTTGAGATGGGTCTTAAAATGAGAAGCTACAAGAACCTGAAAAGTGAACAGAAATATGAAATTCAGGTAGAAAATACTGTTTATTTTGATCCTGAAGTTATTTAAAACTTGTCAATTCTGTGAAATAAATAAACAGTTTTATTTCATGTCATTTCAGTGCATAGCTCTCTTCTCGAAGTTGTGAATCAACTAGTACTCCAGCACTGGAGTGCGATACTGCACCTTTTTTTGTAAACACTTCAACAGCAAACCAGATAAAAAGCAATCCCAAAGTTGTAACCAAATGTGGCAAAGGTTCAGCATTGTTCTTTTACCAATGAATGAGTTCATTAACATTAATGATAACTAGTGGAATTTTTAATTTCGGTAATTATATACTGTCTATCTAAACTGCCGTTGTACTTCTAATTTCACTCACAGTAAAAGGCTTTGACCCTCTGAAGGAAGTCACAGGATAATATTACCAGTAGAGATTGCCCCAGCATACAAGTTACATTTAGTTTTAAAACAGAAGTCTAATATCGTCTCTTAACAGGTAATACTTACGCTCTATACTCATGCAGACCCAAGTCTAACTTTAGTTAAATGAGCTCCAATATACAGCTCTGGTGCTTATACATTTAATCCAATATATGCATAAGAATCTCAACAACAAAAATAATCTTAAGAGCAACTACCTCTTATTAGACACAGTAAAAAGTCAATAGTCTAGAGAAAAGCAGAGTTTCACGATGATTCAACATTTACACTGCAGTAATACCTTCACACCTTCAGTAACGGATAAAAAAAATGCAGTACTCTTAGCTGAATAAACTCAGCATATCAACTTCCCGTAAGGGAACACTAGCTTCCTAAAGTACTCAGCCTACTCAGTCCAGTGGAACTGGACTACTTCGCAAAAAGTAAAGCAACACCATATAGTACCTTGAGAATAAGTATGATTAATAGAAAAGAAATACTCTTAACTTCAGCAGGCAATCTAGTGTAGTTCAAGCTCTGAGGTAAGGAGGCAAGGCCTGAAAAGAATGACTTTAATGGACTCAACTAACAAAGGTATATCAAGAGAGGCAGAAAAAATTATTCAGTACATTCACCTTCAACAAATTTGTCCATAATACTTACTAAATAAAGTTCACAATGAGGTATTTGGCAGCAGGATAAAGCAGCACAACTGTTAATGAATCCACAAGTCCAGGGTGTGACAGTACTTGGTAAACTATGAAAAGTGCATTAAAAGCAAATATGGGACTCTTAAGAAGTAGAACATGCTGGTCAGTAAATACAATACTTTTAGTAAAGCCCTCACATAGAAATGCATCATCTCAGCAGTCAAACACAAGGAAGACTGAGCTAATCTACCACCACAAGCTATGATGACCACATCACGTGGAATCTTTGTCCACCAAGGACAGAAGGTGGCTAAGAGAGCTAAGAGGGCAGGATGCAAGAAAATCCCAGCTAAAATCACAGTATCACCTGCTTCCTGTAAGCCTAGGAATTCAAGCAAAGAGATTTCAGGCAGAATTCTGCAACTTGCTATGAGGTCTGTCTTCCAAGGAAGAGGTGGTACGAAACCTCTCTCACTCTTTGGCTTTAAACAAGATTAAGACATCTCAGGGTTAGCTACGTACTAGTTTAGGGACAAACCAGTACAACTGTATTTTTAAGCAAGAAGAGTCTAACCTAATATTGTGGTATCACTGATAAATCCCAACTTCACTGCGCTTTTTACTGTCCAAGCCCATAACAAAATAGACAGTCCCTGTCCTAAAAGTCACTTGATTTTCCTTCTGTTTCATGATTCCCTTCCACTGCCTTCTCTCTATAAACCTTTTTAGCTACAAAGACTACTATTACTAATTCTTTTATTCTCTCCCACTTGTAAATACTAGCTTGTATTAGTCTTCATAAACCTAAGTCCATCAGTGAAGTAACTCTTACTTTTATCAGCAAAATCTAGACCTTCAAGATAGCCAGTTAGAATCTGATGGTCACACATTTGCTGGGAACCTCTTGCTGCACAGTGCAAATTTTATTCTTGTGCATTTTGTTTAAGAGAGAAGTGTTCACATATTTGAAAGAGTTCCTACAGCAGTGATTCTTTTGAATGAAATGCGCTGTATACAAGACAACAGTGAAAAGGTTTTACATGACAGCTTTTGGTGTGAAATGTACGTAACTGCCTGGTAATGAATACATGCTAGATGATCCATGATACAGAAGTTAAGAACAACATCAATTTTGCAAATGTAAACATAAATTAAGTCCTTGGGAACAAACACAAGTGTAATAAAAGATCTCACCATGTTTCAAAGATAAACTTTTTTCTTTTATAAAATGAAAGATAATAAAAGCCACAGTAATGCCATAACAAGATATCAAACAAACACAGGAAAAAAATCAAGAAACAGGGTGAGGATTACAGCAGCTATTGCTCCTTGTGACTAGAGCCATGATCTCTCTCGCATAATAAAGTCCTTCATAGACAGATAAACATTCCACCTCTACAAGAAAAAAAGCAATTATGGAAATTAATGAAAGTGATCAGTTCACAATTTTCAAGGACTTCACAATCACCTTGCTCTGATGCAGATGAAGCTGCAGAATGTGTCAGAGCAATCTGGTTTATAATGATCTGCTTCAAGGTTAGGTTTCTAAAAGATTAAATGATATGCGAGCACTCCTTATCTGATCAATATTCCTTTTATCTAGAACAATCTAGATAACAATCTAGTCCATGTATATTTGGGGCAAATTAAGCAGGAATGGCTAAACATATTTAAGCAACAAAAAACCCTAGATAAATTTCTGACTGTGACATAGGTCGATTTTACATTCTGATACTGGAACTGTTCAAGAACTTCACCAAAACAACTTTGCAAGCAGGATGTTTCTATCATACCTGTAGCTAACTTAACACGTGTAAACAAAATGTCAAATTCTCATCAATACCAAAATACTTACTATCTTTTATCACCACAGTGATATCAACCTACTGTGCAATAAAGGGAAGCAGCACATCTACAGCTTCATTGCACATATGTCTTTACAGAAAATTTTTCACACATAATTTTATGCATATGGCAGATCACGTATCTATATAGATAGATACAGATATGTGAAGATCTCTGTTATTGCAACCCTTGACAGCAAACCCTTAAATCTAGTAGAAGAACACCTCTAGCATAAGGGTAACCTTTAACTGGTCCCACCAGCATCCATTCAAGTCCGAGAAAGTTACAAAGTTGCTGAAAAGTGCTATTTTGTGTCAGCATTATGCTGGGCACAGCTTGTTCCTGCTGGGGTGCCAGAACCTGGGAACACCCTATTAGCATTCTGTATGCAGCGTCCTAATTTCTCAGTCCAGCACGTTACAGGAAGAATACAGTTACCTACCTCTTCCACATGAAAGTACCTTTTGACAGCAGAAGGTACAGTGATCTGAAAATTAGAATGTACATAAGCGTTACCACTAATGCTGTTGCCTTTCCTACTCCCCCTGGGTAGGCATTCAGCCCTACTGGAGAAGAGATAAGTATTCAAGATAAGGAAGCCTGAAATTAGATGACATCTAACAGGAAAGACTCAAATCTGTTCTACTATATTGCATTGGTCTTCGAGGTTTTAAAAAATAAAATAATTTTAGAAATTTGCTTCCATATTTGAAATTTTTCAACTATAAACACATTGTTTAAGTGAATTTTTCAGTCTTATGAGCATTGCACAAGAGCTTAACATAGTTCCAGAGCTTCTCCACCTCTGTCTCTCTTGCAACAACCAGGCTCTCTGTTAGCTGTGTCTCCTGACACTCTGTTACTGACACTGAGAGCCCCAGCAACACCTGCAACTCACACTCATTAATGTGAGAATTATCTGTCTGCTTTGAACTAAACAGTAATTACTGCATTGGAATTATGCCTGGCTATCACCAAGACAAACTGTTTTCAGGGTCTGCTTTCAAACTAAATACATCTGACTCAAATACTCATGAAGAGAGGACATTCTTCCCAGAAGTCACCCTTTTTGCACATTTCACTCTCGTACTGATAACCTATCACATTTTCAAAGACAAGCTTGACTGATAAAAGCCTGCAAAGTTGTTTGGTTTTTTTTCTAAATCCAGAAGAACATCACTAATTATAGTTTTATGTATAGACTTTTGAACAAGTACAGCAGGAAACATTCAAGACCATTGCTTGCATCAAACACAGCATAACAACCTTCAGATTTTACAGTTCTAAATTCCAACCGAAATAACCCCATCCTTTGTGAATTTGTAATCAGAAGAGTAGGTAACAGCTTTTCTCTGACAAGCAAGGTTTTGCTTTGCTTTAATATCATTTAGCTGCAACATTAAGAGCTACACATCCATTTATGAAAAAGCAGAAAGTACCTGCTTTGTTCACTCTTTACTAATTGTTAATTCATAAGCACAACATTTCAACATCCCCTGCCAACCACAAATAACAGTAGTCCAGCAGTGGAAAATATACCTAAAAGGAACATTTCCTACTGAAACTTTGCCGTTTCTTTGTACTTTGGGAAAAACTAATGGTCCCTGAAAGCCAAACTAGTCTGAACTTCTCACCACCAGCCACATATCTCATCTCTTCTATCAATATCTGACTGTTCTTCCCCAGCTAAAGGTGACTTACACAGATATGTTTTTCTATTGAAAACAGCAAAAAGCAATTTTAACTGCTGCAATTCATCTATAACTCAGAACCAACAGCTTCATCCTTTAGATAACATAGCATTTTTGCCAGGTCTTTGAATGACTTTTCCTTTCTGCCTCAACAAACAATAATTTACGAGTATCTGTTAGAAAGATTACTTTATTGTTTTACTTAATTGTTTAGTTTATTGTTTTACATTATATTTTCATTTGTAATAACGAGCCTGGTGTATAAGCTACATAGTTCATTTTCATCACTGTAATATGTGCAAAACAGAACCAACAAATTCATTGCAAAACTAGAGAGAGGTGTCAAACTGCAGACCGGCAAGTGAAATATCTTCATATTTTTATCTTTACTGTAAGGCCCCAGCAGATTTTTTGAACTACCTCCATTCCATCACACAAGATGATGTAATGCCCTAGTTACTATAGATTAAGAGACCCACATTCTTTTTTTATTCCTATGTAGCTTTGTAAATGCTTAAGACATAGATGATTTTTCTTTTACCTCAGAGATAAAATATATTGTGTAATTCAACAAGAAGCTATGACATTGTTTCAAGAAATTCACATCACTACACCCTACAACCGGCATCCAACAGAACTGCAGTAATGTGACAGGACATTTATCAGTTACTCCAAAAATAGGGCAGGGAAAATAAGGTCCAAAACCAAATTATTCATATTTGGAACAACTCTTTCTGCTACTTAAGGATTAAATCCATCTTCACAGACAAAGTAACTGAACAAAAATCCAACCTAAGGCTCAGGAGTGTTTAAAAACTTCTGACTGACAGTTATCTGAAGAAAAAATGCTTGTCAGTATCTTCATACTAAAGCCTGTCATCTAGTGAGACTGAAGATAAATCACAAACCCAGTCTGCTGGTTTTGCCATTAGTTCCACACAGGCATTCACTTAACTCATACTGCTTGACAATACCTTGTATAACTGAACAGGTTTCCACAGCAAGGTACAACATACCGGATAAAAACAATCAAAACATCTTTGTTTTAAAATTATGAGTAGAAATGTCATGACAACATATAACTCATTTGTTTTGTCTTTAAAAAACCCCCAACAATTTCATTGTTCCCATATATTTGAAATATTTTGCACTTTTGATAAGAGGTTTGTTTTTGTATTTCCTAAATAAAGCAGAAAAAGCTCTTATCAAGGTAAAAGAGAATCACCCTAGTACGTGCAATATTTACCAACTTCATGCATATACTTGCTCAATTTTCTTACAAAATAAACATTTTTCTTCACAGTGAGATTCACAATCTTGTATAAAGTACTCTCTCTCCATGTATCTTCTGTAGAAGAACTAAAATGTGAACTTTCCAGATAGAAATACTATTTTCCTGGTAGTTTCAACAGTTTAAGAATTCAATTTTAAATTTAAAAAAAAAACACATTAAAACAACAAAGTTTAAACTCTTACAACAAATGAGTATTTCAAAAAACACTATCATTTTGTTTTCTAAGGCTCAAGTGAATGTTCCCTTAGTACAATTCTAAATTGGCAAGTGTACTGAAACTAGCCAGAACCACCTATTGTTTTTATAAAAACTTATCTGACAGAACTTTGATTTAGAAGGAGACAATGGTACATTACCTGAATCATTGCGGAGGTACGATGACATTGCTGGGATGAGGCAAGATTGACTGAGTAGCTCTAGGAGAACAGATGGAAGAGCACTGCTGTTTTGTCCTCTCCCCTCATGGCTAGTTTGGGTGTCTCCATTTGAGGTACTCCCTGCAGGATTTATGTAACTGGCAAGAACCTGAAATACACAAAAATATTTAATCAAAACTGATTTATTCTAGGCAAAAGAACTTTGACTTTCCTCCCTTAAGGAAGACACCCTCATACTTCACTAGCTATTTTGCTAATTCAGTACAGTATTTATTTCAGCAGTCCCGAAGATGTCTTAGAGGAAATTCCATACAGTTATTAGATCATGATTCCAACTTTGGCTAAGGATAAAATTAAATAACTGTTATAATTCTGAATTACTTTAAGAGATCAATTAATATGAATTTTGACAAACACGCTGAAGTAACTCGAAGCAGATGTTTGCCAGATCACACCACTGAGACATACAGCTGATCAGTCCCATTTACTTTAGAACACCAACTAGCAACAAAAGATTTTTTTGTTTTGTTTTGAACTACAAATGTTTCAAAAACCTTTTTAACTTCCTTTTGGATGGGACTTCAGGGTTTACAAGATGAAACAACAACTTACAGCGAGCATGACAGTTACTGGGAACAACCACTTGTACGCACGGCTCTTGCTTCAGTAAACAAAGAGCAGCAGCCTTCCTCTCAGTGATGGCAGGGCAGTCACCTCAGGACTGCACACCTCCTCTTCCCAAGGGTAGTTCTGGCTGAGTTCACAGGTCCCTACCATGTGTTGTAGATGTACAACCTAATGCACTGCCACGGGTCTGATTTGTGCAGTTGTACTCTCAAATTAAGGAACTTCAAGGCTTGAAAGGCTGTATTATTTGAAGTCTCAGGGGTTCTATTCACCTTTTTAGCCTCTTCTCCTTTCTTTCAGTCTCCCTCTTTCCTCTAACCCCATTACCATGGTATTTTGCTGCAGCATCTTATCAGCATTCTGTACAATAGAATTTTTCTAAACAACCTTTCTAGAGAAGGAATATCTGCTGTACAACTGACTGACACCTTCAGCAAAATGCTGAAGGGTTTTCTACTTCTTCCTCCACGTGCTGACTGCACAAAGCAAATGCCTCCTTACCTCATGACTTATCACAGTTATAGCTAAACCTCTGCATGGCATAATACAGAATACTGCCTAGAAGCTTTGCCAAGAGTAATTCAGGTGATTTTCCTCTTTCGTGCTTAGGAAAATTGTTTCAGATTTTATTTGTTTTGCTATTGCAAGGGACATGATACTTGTGTCTTTTACTCTACAGTGACTGAAATAACTGATTACATCAAAATGATATCTTCATCAGTCAAGGCACGGGCATTTTCAGAATTTCATCTCCTCTGTGCTCTACCCCAGCAGTGAGGTTAGCTAATGCATTTGACGTGACAGTTCTGTGAATGAAATTTTTGATGACCAGATAGAATCTCATTTTCCCTACACTGACCCAAGATAACAGGGGTTAGTTGCATTTCACAATGGACTGAAAAGCCTAATTATGCAGAATTTTCTTGTCCTTAGCATGAGGCATTTGGAAGGCATCAGAGTTTTACTAAGATCTGGATGTTTACTGGTGATTTACTATTGTCATTTAATTGACATACTCAAAAATTTATATGTCTGAGTGATATTTTGTTATATTGGCATAATATATTCATGGACACCCAGTAACAACAATGGACATTTCCTTAAAGCAGAGCAAAAATATGCGAGAAATGAATAAGTAAGATTATTTGGCACACAAAACAAAATGCCTGTTCTCACATCCTCCTCATTTAATGGACAGTCTTTACTTTTGACTGACTGCAGCAATGTTGACAGAGATATGCAACAGCTCCAGGGAAATACATTGGAATGCTTCTTGGTTCATTGTCTATTCAGAACTGTCACCCAAGCTTACCTACAGAGGTCTTTTTTTATGCAGCAGCCTAATGATGTTTGAAAACAGCCTCATTCAAAATATGACCTATACCATTTTTCATGTAGACAGGCAATTTTAAATTATTTTTTGCCCAAAATATCATAATTAGTCTGCTATATGACTGAAGAAATACAAGCTCCATTTTTACTATCCAGTTCTAATGTTTCAAGTGCTTATCATTAATCAAAATTTCATTATTACACACCTGTAGAAGGCAGGTCACGTGCTCTTCTTCTAGCCTTTGCTTAGTCAAAGCTTGTTCAACATCCCATCCTGAAGCTGTGGAGCCTGTTCCAAAGCCTGTACCCTTAGCCCAGTACAACTGCTGTTCTTCCGTTGATGCACTGTTGTGTGTACTTGACACCTGTGGCTAAGTTTTTTTTTAAAAAAAAGACACAATAATTTCATATTTTTCATCTTATGAACGTTGTCTTTGGAAAGCCTTTGTTCTGCAAAAGAATGTAATCCCAATTTATTAACTTTATAAAGATACCATCAGGATCCAGTGAAATTCAAAGCTTTAGATAGGAAAGACTGTCACATCCATGGAGTTCTAGTACATGTCAGTGCTAAATTGTTGCAAGTGATTCTTCAATTTGACTAGGACTGTAAGCCCCTTTTTGTTCTCTTTTAAGATACTATCACTGCTTAAATGATGAAAGGTATTAAAATGCTACTTAATCAATATCATGCTAAACATCACAGCTCTGTAATTATTACTGTTTAACACCTAGTCAAGTTTAATAAAATAATTAGAGGAAGGAGATGGGAGTAGAAGAAATATTGTCAAAAGTACACAACTGAAATGTTAAGATGCTCAAGCACGTGCTGATTTTGAATAAATGCTCCAAAATAGCAAGAGGTGTAACTTACATGTATAGCTCTAACACATGACCTCTGGGTCAGTGAAACACACACTATTTCCTGTCCAGATAAAAGTAGGGAAATATCTTGTCCTTAAAGTGTTCTGAAAGAGCACATTTTTCCAAAGGTATTTGTACAGCTTTTTCCAACGCTCTGCCTCACTGCATTTTACTAATATAACTCCAATATTATATTGCTTAGCCCTTATGAAACTATTCAAGTACTTATGTTAATTTTGAAAGTTTACCAGACCTTTGGTGAAAAGGATGCAGAAAAAAACTCTGCTAAGCATTTTTTAACTAATGCTTTCCTAAATATATATTAAGCACCCTAAACAAGTAACCTCTGTTTTCCAAAGCAATGAACACTTCCTGCTTTCATTAGCTACTCAGTGACAATTAGCCTTACTGGAAACCAGGTCATGTGAGTAGGTGCCCAACTTCAAGTTGTAATAGTTGATTTACTGCTCTGAAAATTTTCATTTTCTGTTCAGATCTTCCTTCAGTGACTTTGTTAAAGACTATACTTGAAGGAAAAGAAATTATGTATGAACAGACAGCAATGGTAAAAAAAAAAGTTATCACCTATGAAGTACCATACTGACAGTAGTCTGGAATCACCATTTAACTTTTACATTGGGAATGTAATGCATCTTGGTGATGAAATAGCTGTGTGGTTACTCTCATGTAGGCATTACTCATTACGTCACTCATGAACATGCTGTGCCTTTAACATTCAAGAGGACTCTCATGAGCACTGACTTAAAGCACTTAAGGGAAAGCCTGGCCCCAGAATACAAGCCTCAGTGCAAGCCTGATGGATATCTAGTTTCAAGTTACCATCTATCACCTGATAGATATGAATTATGAGAAAGTAAGCTGTTTAAGAGGTCATGGTAGAACTAAAGCAGAGATAAGAATTAATGGTTGCCCTTTCCCTCCAAAAGCACAAAAATGCTAAGGTGTTCATGTGTCAGCAGCCTGATACCCCATTAGAAGCAGAATATCTCAGCTTCCCCTTAAATTTGACTAGCCATTCAAGTGAATTATTCTCAGGCACAGCTTCACCTCTTCCTTGCTCAACATCTTATTAGTATCAGAGCTGCTAAAATAGGGACAGCCCTATATTTTGCAGCTACTTTAGCCATATTTAGCCACCAGAAACTTTTTCATGCAAGCCTCTGCCACAGCAATACTAAAGTGGGTAATTTTTTTTTTTTTTAAAACACTTTTATACACAATTATGTCTATAGTATGTTATGCAGAAATGGCAACTCATGATCCTAAAAACATCAGGGGATACATGTTCTGAATAGAGGGTGGTATAATATGGGAAGTACCTTGAAAAAGTTTTGAAGATTCACTGAGGATCTTGAACACTACGGAAAATTTTTGTCTTTAGATCTCATTTCTCCATCAGTAAAATGGTATAAAAAAAATCACTGCATTAATTCATTAATTTTCACAACTCATTTACGTTTGTGAAGCATTTAAGAGGAAATAATTTGCAGCCAGTAGAGTTTAGATTATGAATGCTAAATAAGGTAATGAGGTCATGCTATCTAATGAGAATTAAAGAACCACCATCCATTGAGCAGTATGCCTCTCATGCACTGAAAAAAAAGATCCTGTGAAAGAAACTGATTACACCTTAATGACTCATGACAAGCCTTCTTTGTTGGTGAAATTTCATGTTTACTATGTTTCTTTGCAACATGCAAGGACAACTGCTTAATCAGGTACTTTCTAATTATTTTTGTTCTTCATTCAAATGCCAACTCTGCAGAAATTAGACTATAATGAAAGCAATGAGCTTATATTCTTTCTTATAGTTAAAACTCTTAATACTTCTCAATGGCAATTATTCTGCTGCTGAACTTACCTCTGCCTGGTTGGGACTAGAGTTGGGCACTCTTGGTGCATGGTGGCTTAGAGCAGACAGACAAGCAAGGATAAGATGTATAGCCCCAATCTCCAGTGCCATCCGCCTAAGCAGTACTCCATCATCAGTAGTCAATGGTGTAGTGCTGAACAAACTGCGCAACACATGGAAGGGCAGAGTTGGAAGCACGTTTGCTGAAGGAGACTGCAGAATATGACCTGGATTGAAGAAGAAAAATATCAAAGCCACATTCTCTTTCAGTAGTTCAATACAGCCTGTTAATCTCTGCAATAATTTATGAACAACACATACTGAAACCTACTAAGGCCTTAAGCATTCACATATAGTAAGCTATCTAATATTAGGTTTTTCTTCACAAAAAAAAACTCAGCAGGAGAACAGTGTAGAAGAAAGAATGTTTTTTTATTTCCTCTATGGATTTGGTTAAGACCCAAAGTTACAAAATCTGATTCACCATTTCCAGGCAGAAAACTTAGTGAATAACAGTGAGTATACTTCTGTATTGGACTACACTTCAGGTCCTATTTCTGAATGAAGAAAACGAAGGTGGTTTGGACTAATTTTTTTTTTATTTTAAAAAACATTCCAGCTACAGCAAATTAAAGAATGCACATGGTCAGCTCAGCTGACAAGGAGCTGTAGTTTATCATGATGTAGGATTTTTTTTCATATTCGAATTAAGTCACTGACACAATCCAAGCTGTGATGGTATTCAAGTTGAATACATGATGAAATACTAGCATAATTTTAATTAGATGAGCTGCATGTTTGAATTTTGTAGCAGAATTATTTTAAATTTTTAACCCTTTTGCAAAAATTAACCCTGTTCTAAAATTCTAACCCTTTCTGAGCAAAAATTACTTCTTTCAAAAGCCACATTTCAAATAACAGAGTGACCTATTAATGTAACATACTCAGATTGGGGAAACTGTCTCAATTTTTTCTGTTTAACAATGCATTTCACATTCCTTCCCCAGTGCATATGTAAATAGAGATATTTGATAACTGTAAACACTTCAAATACTGAAAATAATTCAAAATAGCCAACTCTGTTCAGAAGTTTTGCTTCTTGTATATATTATGTTCTCCCTCATTCTTAGAGTTTACCAGCTATGTCATCATCAGATGTCTAAACTGAAATACAAGTATGTATATCTGTATTTGTATGTGTATGTATCTACACACACACATGCATACACACACAAGTTAATTCATATTTATCTGATACTCTTTGTAAAGACAATAACAAGAAGGAAGCAAGAAGTCCTATGACTGGGATCTTCATAAATAAAACTGGAAAAAAGCCCATCTGATAGACTTCCAGAACTGCAGATGTAGCCAAATGAGGAGACAAATAAAAAAGGAAATCTAAACGTTTGCCCATGATTTATCTTTGCATACAGCTGAATCCATGTTTAATCTGTAAGCCATGGATTTTTAAGTGCAGCTCTTCATATTATGCGAGAAAGTAAAGAGATTCTAGGTGTATGACAAGACATATTTCCAACACAAAAGGAAAATATTAATGCTTTATACAGAGAACTAATGTGGACTACTGTGTAAAACTGATCCCACATTTCATAGAGTTGAATTCAGATGTTTGGCTTAGGAAATGGAGAAATTGACTGTTTAGTCCATCAAAAACAAAGGCTAAGAGGGAATACAACTCCTGTCAACAAATGCTTTGGAAAAAGAAGAGCTCTTTATGATGAGGAACGATGCTGGGCACAAACTGGATCTGAACAAATCTAGGCTGAAAATTAAAGCAGTCCCTACCTATCAGGAAAATTATGTTCTGGAACTGTATTCCAATAGCAATAGTAGATGCACACAGACAAAAAAGAAAGCAACTCAAATTTTGACGGTTTGAGTTGGTCTCTATTTAAAAGAAAAAAAAAAGAAAGAAAAAAAAGAATATGAAAATTCTTTGCAATAGCAAGTGACTGGAGCCACTCAAGGACATAAAAATCTGAGGGACTGTAGTCCTTCAGTTAATTACTACTCAAATGAGGAGGGAGTAAGCAGCCAGACTGAATTTTTGTTATCTAGTTTATTGTTGTCCACTGCACTGTACCTAAATACAAGAGAAATATAAAGATAAACAGAAGGGAGGGTAACAAGACTCTTAGTTTCTCAGTTGGTCTTATGAGGTACGCATTGTCCACCACCCTACAGGCTGCTGAACA
The DNA here is from genome assembly GCF_000737465.1 of Haliaeetus leucocephalus. Taxonomy (NCBI): domain Eukaryota; kingdom Metazoa; phylum Chordata; class Aves; order Accipitriformes; family Accipitridae; genus Haliaeetus; species Haliaeetus leucocephalus. The sequence continues at coordinate 3,469,453 of NW_010973188.1, forward strand.
GAGACTAACTTCAGCTGATTGCTGCATATAAAAAACAGCATTCTTTTCAAAGTCATAATGAAAAGAAATGTCTTAAAAATAATAAAACATCTTTCACATACACTCTTCCAGTGTTTCAAACACTAAGAAATACAAACATTAGAACTATATGCAGAATTCCAAGTTCAGTTGCAAAGACTCTGACCACAAATTGTCTCTTGGCTCATCTGTTCACTCATTGAAGAATACCTCATTTCTCCCTCTGAACTCACACTGTTAAGGTAGAGCTTCTGCTCAGCTAGTTTGATCACTATGATCTTTAGATCTTTCTCTCTTTTTCTAAAACATTATTATTCAACAGTTTATTCTACATCTGCTGTACCTATGCTCCTATCCATATTATTCTGCATTTGGTTGCAGAATTATACAATGTTTGCCTTCTTGTGTGAATGCACCATCATCTTGACAGTGTCATTGTGAGTTTTATCAGCAGTTATTTTACAATTACTCTGACATTTAGATGAGAACACTTGAATACTGATGACTGTGACAAAACTTTGCCAGACAGAATTTAGCATTTAGAGACAACAGACTATCAAAGATGCCAGCAACACAGTTCTGCTCAAACCAATTCTAACTTCCTGCTAAAAGCATTACAATGTAAATAAATTTAAGCAAAATGATCTAGCTGTTGTCTACAAAGAAACATAATAATTGCAGCACATACTTCCTTCACCATCATCTGTAACTCCCAACACCAATCTCAACAGACACTGAGCATGTTTCCGTTCTTTTAGCAGCACCTCAGCATAGCCCGGAAGACGAAGAAATAAACCAAAGGCAGCCAAAGAATGCGCGGGTATGGGAGACATAGTCTGAACTGTTGACTTGATCGGTGGAGGTTCTGCAGCAATTGTTTCTGGTGCTTCATACACCAATTCCCCTGATTGTTCAATGGTAACCCATTCAAATTGATCACTGTCCTTCTGCTTTTCCTGCGTGGTTGATGTAACCACTGGAGTGCTCACCTTAACCAACAAAAACAACAAAAAAAAATGGTAGTCATTCAGTTAATCACCTAGGCAAAAATTTTATTAAAGTTAGGTTCTAAAGGACATACAACCTTAATATAGGACACCATTAAAAAGTCACATGAAATACACTACCATTTACAGATATGAGGACCAGGCTAAAAGGCTAAAAACGGCATACTTACTGCATTTTCAAAACAGTTCTAGAAAGTCCCGCTTACACAAGCAAGCAACTGTATTTTGCCAACCTAAAAGCCTCAATTAAAACATGTTGTTTAAAATCTAGAGGCATAGGGGACATAAATTACACTGAAATAATCAATACAAAAATTAGTTTATGTATCAGATGGTTAAATAAGAAATGGCCCTTTTATTTTTAACATTAAACATTGAGTATGAACTCAAGTGTTTAATTTTTAATTACAAATTGCAAAAAGGTGAACAACTGCTCATAATACCTTTAAAAACCAAGAAGAAATTTGGGTATCTTAGCAGTCTTGTAGCAACTCATGCTCCTTTTGGGCTTTTGACTGATTTGGCTGGCTTTATTACTATTATGCTCTAACGCAACAGTCTGTAGTTCTGTTTTATGAACTAAGACAGCTCAGAGGACTATGCAGACTATGACGGGAATCAGAGTTTAAGGGGGTAACAGCTATACAATTCCCCAGGAAACAGTCATACACTCAGTTAAAATGAAGGTGTGACATCCAGGTCCCTCTCATAATTAAACATCACAGAAGTTTCAGGCTTTTATGCTATTCATATGAACTGATGCAATCATATTTAAAATTTTACTGTTTATCACCAGACTGATCTTAACTGGAAAAGATAAATCTGAAAAGACCTTGCAGAATTTATTCAGAATTCCCAATTAAAAATCAAAGCCACATTTAGCTGCATTTATTCCAATCATCTACACATTAAGAGAATCAGAAGTATCAGTCACTTGGAGAAATATAAAAGTAAAATTTAAGAATGACGAGTCTAGAGAATTCATCGGTCTTCACTCAGAATCTTCTATTTGGTATTATTGTATTTAATGTGTTTTTATGGATCACAGAATTCTCATCCAGTATTTGAATTCAAACTTATATCTCAAGCTAAAAAATTATGAAAAGAAAATAACTTTCCAGAACTATATAAAAAAGAAGGAAAAAAAGGGATGAAATTTCTCATGGTCTTAAGTTGCCTTTCATCTGTTGCAGAAATCCATGAATCAGTCTTCTTCAATACCGAGTATGCATTATCTCTCTTGGATTTCAAAATACAACAATTATTTATGTGAACACATTTCCTTAACTTTTAATTTTTGAACCAACTTGATACTAGACCTCTAAAACATCTTTGCAGAACTATTTACAAAGGATTCATACTAAATATCTAGTCTCACTACAGACTTCCTACTCCTGACATAGTTTTACAGTCAGGATACTGAACAGCACCCTTAATTTATTATTACCTTAATTTCAAAGGGAATAAATATTCACAATACTTCCTGTTAGGAGTATCAGCCAAAAATTTCAAAAATACAACCAAATAGAATTTGAATAATTCACAGGTTATTTTTTTCCTTTTTAATAAAGACTGTGTACCTAGAACAGCAGCCAAAGGTGTAATTTCACACTAATGCTTCTACTGAAACTTTTGAAATGCCTATCAGTGCCTCCAGAGAAATTCTATACATAATTATAATAAGTATATAAATAACTAACATACATATTATTTATTATGATTTTATTTTAGATATATTTATTAATATAAATATAATTAAGATTATGCAGTTATTTATTATTTATAATAATAAATCTAAAATAAAATTACATAATCTGCTTTGAGAACTGAATTTCACTTAACCATAAAAAAAATCGCTGAGGGTACATTTACATGAGCAATTAAATAATAAACAAGTATGGCTTTATAGTACATCAGCAATTTTACGTTACTGCACCCTCCAAGATATTTTATGAATTAATGGAAGCGAGGCAAGCAGGAACACTGAATTCATACATTTGTTCCACAAGGACATGGCTACTCAAGCAGACTGTAACATGTGTAGGGAAGCAGCATGCATAGCTGGACTGGGCTGTGGAGTTATGCACTCGCCTATTTTAAAGCAGCTTCCCCACATAACTGAGATGTCAAACCGAACACAGAGAAATATGAGGAAAATACTGTCCTTAAACAAACAAACAAACCACTCGTAGCATGTTTTTCTACACTGATTTTTTCACTCACTTGCTGAATTACATCAGGATAAAGCATAGGGAGTCTCTCTGCAATAAGGGCCAGTCCACCCATTCCTGCAAAAACTTGCAGCGGAGACTGAATGGGACAGGTTTCAAGAAGCGATTCATCTAGAACTGCATCCATACACTCCTCCCCAGGACTGACGGCTTCATCTTCAGGGCAAGGTCCCAGTAAATCTCCATGCTCTATAAAAACCACAGAGGTAAGAGAAATTAAATCAGGGATATACAGGAGTATGTACATCAGTTCACCCTAATTCAACCTGACGGACTATGAGAAATAGAAAAGGTCACATACACTTCCAAAGCAGGATAATCTTTGTAAGAAAGAGCCCGAATATAGCACTTTTCGTACATGCAGCTTTGATGCCTACTGTTCTTAAGGATACAGGCAGAAACCACCTCTGTGGAAGTTTTCCCTATCATGAGAGATAGTAGGTGAGTATGTCTGCAAACATGCTGGTCTCAGCAAGGGACCACCTTCTGTCAGACACATGGAGGATTCCACCACGCTAGGCTGAACGTGATTTACAATTCCATTGTTTGCAATGACATGAATTGATCAGACCACAAGAAAGGTTAGATCTCCTTGATAAGGAAAATTTTAAAATAAAGATTTTTAAGGAAGACTCACCCCTTTGTTATACACTGTTTTGCAGTGTAAAAAGCTGTAAGCCTTCCCAAAGAAGGAAAACAAGAAAATAGACACACACAGATATTCACAATGCAGAGAAAGATCACTAAGGCCAAGTGCTTCTCTGCAAAAGACACTTGAAAAATACGTCATCAGTGAGTAAGGGTATAGGCAGATCTTTTATTATGAGTGCAAATATAATGCTATTCCTTCCACATCTTAAATATTGTTGCAAGGAGTTACACTTAAGTATACTTCTCCAGTACTGGCTTTAGTTAATCTTCTTATAACCCAATTTAAACCATTTCACCTCCATGAATGTTCTGCAAGTTTTCAGTGAAGTCATGCACTTCAGCTATGGAAAACTGCTGATCTCAAACAAAGGCACTGAAGCACACAGAAGAAAATACAAGTAAATGACACTTTTCCTCAAGTATAGTAGTAGTAAATGCAGCACTAGAGACACAATGTGAAGTTATAAAATCTATCTAGTACAGATGGTGTCAAGAAAAAGTCTGCTTTAAGTGGCAAGCAAGGAAATACTGATATGTAAGAATGATTTCTATAGATATAAAAAACTAGTCATGAAAAAGCAGTAGCACTAACCTTCATAACTGATGAGTGGTGACTGAGAGACATCTGAATGTAACTAATATTTTGCTGTATAGAACCACAGATCAATGGATTTGTAATGACAAAGTCAAATTTTCAAAAGTATTAGTCTGAAGTTTAAAAAAAAAAGCCTAGGAACTTAATAAAAGCTGAAAGAGGACCTTCATGTTTTCATATGCAACTCTACTACTAAACTGAACCTCCTCTAATGATTTTTGAGTTTTATTCAAATTGAAAAATATTTATTGTAGCTTGAGAATTTAAATAAACAGCAAAACAAAACAAAATTATTTGAAAGAGAAAGGCCTTTCAAGAGTGTGAGATCTGTATATCCAGCCATTACATGGAGTCATTAAATACTTAGCTCAGATCAGATAGCAAGAAAATAGATTTTTTTTTTTCAACTCTGTTTCTTATCTTTTCTAGAAAGAGACTGATCTATCAAGTGAACAGTTTTTAAATGAAGCCCCTGTCTTAAAACAGCAGAATGATTAACTTTGTAATTCCATGCTGTGTCAGCAGATCCCCTTAGCTTAATTTCAAGGTCCCATTCTTCTAAGTCCTTCCCTGAAGGAATGATATTCAAATATTTCAAAACAGATCCCTGGGATACAGGTCCTTCTTCCCCCTTCCCCAGCACTACAAGTAAGTAGATAGCAAGCAATTAGAAAAAACATTAACAAAAACCAAACCATATTAGAAAATCTTAAAAATAATGGTTTTAAAAGCTAGAGTTACAAGACCAGTTTAGATGGCCTGGAGAAAAATTCCCATTTTCTAAGAAGCATTTAAATACCCAGGTTGCTGCAATAAAAAATTTCACAGGCTTCTATAACTCACATGGTTTCAAACAGTTCCTGCATTAATTAATCTGCCCTGGTTATCAGCACACTTACTACAGAGAACCAGTGTACATATCAAGAAATAAAATACACGATATCTATACAATCATATAATCATATCATGTACAACACTACGATGAAGAAAGAAAAGTAAAACCAGAACAACCATATTGGTGCATCTTATAGATACAATCTAAAGACAGGCAATGAATTTGTTCTTTTTCACAAAGTTTAGCACTTATCTTGTAGAGGATGGCTCAGGAACATCATCCAAGAAAATACAGAAAACTGCTATTTTCTTACCAAGAAAATCAAAACCATTTTTTTGTCCAAAATAAAAGCATTTTAAAAAGGAAGATACCAAAAAAGTAAGAATACTCACCTTTTTCTGTGTGAAGACGTTTAAATGAGTCCGTTTTTGATAAGCTTGGATCTGAGATGACTTTGGAACCAAGCTTAACTGTCAAATCTATTGATCGGTATCCTTGAGGAAGTTTACGGTCATACAGCAGAGTCAGAAGCTGGGCAAGTGTCATTTCAGCTGGTAATGGTTGGCCTAAACAACAATGGCATTGAGTCAGAGAGGAAAATTATGATTGGGTTATTTTAACATACATGTCCAGGTGCTGTTCATTACTTGTAACCACAGATGCCACGTAGACTAAATATTATCTGGCTCCAAACTAAGGCCTCAATTTTACCATTTGTTCTCTTGGGAAAAGGGGCCCCATCAGTTTGGAACCAACCATCAAAGAACTATGCCAACATTCCCTAAGGCAGCTCTGCACTGAGAGCCCAAGCACTTGGCATATTTAACAAATGGTTAAGGCTGTAATTTGATGAGCATTTTAAGTAGGTAATGCCTGTCCCCTGCTACTAAACCCCACCCCTGCGTCACCCTTGAATTGTGGTGGCATAAAGGTGTGTGACCATAAAGTAAAATGGCTGAAACAGAAAAAAGTGGGAAACAAAGAAACCTGCAATTCTTTTTCAGTCCTATTATCTCACTACTCTTGTGTTGGCACACAACTCAGCAAGAAAAAATGAATGGTGCTGCCAGGAATACTTTTCTCAGCAGAAATGCAGACTTGAAATGCACATGCAATACAGCCCAAACTGATTACTCAAATCAAGATTTTGGCCACTCTGTTGTTTACGAAGAATATGTTCTTCCCTGAAATTACAAGTTACTCTCAAGGCAGAACAAAGTTTCCTGATAACAAGTAGACTTACACATGAAGTGAAATGTTTTACATCTGGATCATATAATACACTTAGCATGCCCATTTCATCTTGACTGTACTTAATACAAGTTCCATTAAGGTCTTTAGTAGCAACCTGTTTCTTCAGTGGAAGATGTTGTCTTAAGAAACGAAAATTAAAAATGTCTTGCCATCGTGCAAGTAAGTTTTCTGCCCTTTTTTTAATCACTAATTCTGCTTTCCATGGCTTCTTTTTTTGTAACAACTGGCTGTTGCACAAGATGTGATCGACGAGATCACAAATACAGAATGGTCTACGTTACTATTAGTAGACAAACCTTACCAGGTAGATACTGAAAACAGGCACTGAGTTTTGATCTTCTCTCCAACATTAACTGTATCAATTTTAGATATTTTAATTCAAGTATGTGATCCCTCTAATAATTGCCAGAGGACAGCCTCAAAGACAATAATTCTGTACTAAGTTGAAAATTTAGTTTTTTATTGGGTGAAAATGACTTCAGTTTACCACTTAATTCTATTAGCTGGTTCCTTGTTTTTATACTATAAAAGAGATAAGAAGCTCTTCTGCATAATATTAAAGTGTTTCACCTATGTTCCTGTCCTTTATCTAAGGTTAAGAATTTCAGTCACACCAATCTCTCTCTATGCCCCAGCTACAACACTGCCACCAGCTTTGTCCAGATAGCTGATAAAATGCGAATACATACCTGCTATATGTAAAACAGGACTAACTGCTCAAGACATGCTGATTTTGAAAACACAAATATTATGGAATTCAAGAATATTCCTGAAATGGCAAATCAACCTTCCAGAGAACAATGCAAGCTGGCTGCCCACTCAGAACATGAAATAACAGAGCATGAATACCAGTTCTGTTCTACCTTGCAGGTGAACGAAAATGTGAGTCACCCTACAAACCTACTGCCCTTTTATTTCTGAGTGAAAGTGGAAATGTTTTTGAGATTCTGTTTAGGAACAAGGAACTAAACTTCAAGGAAGATCAGCATAATTGTTACTTTTGTCAAGCCACTATGATGTTATAATGCTCCACTTCCACTTGAAAGCCGTTACCAACCCAGAAGGGCTCTACAGTTCAAAATGCTCAATCGAAAGGTAAAGATGTCCATTAGCATTACATCTATTTTCTGAAGATGTGTCAGCCACTGAAAAAGCCCAAAATTGTGAAGTTTAAAACCAGTTATTAAAGTTACCTGGTAGAAGCTTATGGTATAGATGAAAGACTGGAACACTAATGGTCTTGCTGGCAGATTCTCCTCCTGAGGCAGAGGTACCTACTTTATCCGCCATCACTCTTCCTCGCCTTGATGGTGGGCGTGGAGGGGTGGATGAAACAGCTCTTTTTGATTGAGATTTCAAACCTAGTACAGAAGTGCAAAGTCATTCTAGTATTTAATAACTTCAGTTAGCCAAGATGCAATGTACTCAATACCTTCAATGATAGCAAAAAAAGTAGAATTTTTCAGCACTGGCTAATTAAATATCAGAATAGCATTCATGTATAAAATGTATTTGGATATAATCCCAGTATTTTTACAGTTACAAGGCTGTGCATCCTCCTGAACTCCAAACATAAACTAAACCATAACTGTATTAGATCACATCCTCCATTAAAAAAAAGCAAGAGCTATTCTGATTCTGCTCTTAAACTCAGTTAAAGATCCTGTCTAGCAATGGGCCCTGCAGTAAAGCTTTTTTAAGTTGTTTTTTTCAACTGAGAGCAAGAAAGGCAAAAATTTCTAAATTGACAGACATTTCAGCACAGACTATAGATGACAACCACTTGTTTGGCCTACATAGGTGACTTCAGCTGCAGTACTGACAGTACCACACGTGATGAAAGGAGTCTTTAAACATGCTTTTAAGTTGCCTAGGTCAAAACATTTAAAGTAAGCACCACATGAAAATTAAAAGAGAGAATAGGTACATAAAAGCTTACTGAGCTTTATAGCAAGACTGCCATTTTTGGGGACAGCTTAAGTTGACTTAAGGTACAGCGAAATTATACTACTGTCATGTAGTCTTCTATGCAGGTGACAGACCAAGTGAAAAAGCCAGCAGGTCAAGATAGAAAGACACATACAATGACTGCCTTAGCTTAGCCAAGAGCAGCTGCAAAACTAACAACATCCACACCTGAAACGCTGTAATCCACTCTGGTTTCAGCTGATCAGCAGGAGCAGCTATAATACGCAACACGTTCTCCAATAACCTCAGTACACTAAACTAGCTTGTCTCAGGAAGATCAGGTTCCAAATACCATCTCTACTCTCTATTAATTTTACCAATAGCAAACAAGTTAAATACTGGCTGCATGAAGCTCTGACAACACTAAACAAACCCCCAGAATATATGAAAAGATAAAGACAAAAGAAGAAAAGATTTCACAAGCCAGTAGTAAAAACAAATGAAAATGAAGATTACATTTAAACTCTTTTACTTAGGTGGAAAAAATACAAACAAAAAGAAGCAAAAACTTAAGTCTGCTTCTTTCTAAACAAGGAATGGGCTGTATCAGGCTGGATGATCAGAGATGCAACTGGGATGAGACATGGCTGACTATGCTGTGCCCTATCTTCAAGCCTGGCATATTTTTTTTTCTTTCTTCCTAGATTCTTTACTCATGTTTTAACCCTTCACTTGGACCTATTAATATTTTACATATTACCAAAACACATTTATCCTGTTCAAGTGGCATCCACTGCAAATATCTTTCCAGATAACAACGCTGTAATTAACACCAGCTGTGTTGCCTTAAATATATACCAAGATCCATGAAACTGCTGCCCTATTCAACACTTGAGTTTAGAGTTATATCTACATCTAAAAACCTAAAATAAAAAGCTTAAGAAATATTGGTGCCAGAAGTCAAAGGAGATCAGCATCTCTTCTTCATGCTTCATGAAGTGTAAATGAAATTGAGGTACCTCAATGAAGGCAGAAAGCTAGATAGGAAAAGAGTAGTTTGAAGTTCATTAATCTCTCTCTCACACGCACCAGAACTTCAAACCAGATGATGACTAATGATCTCTACAGCCATCATCTGAACTGCAATCTTCTCATGTCACTGCAAAATTACTGTGTTCAATCTATAACCTCCAAAGTAGTTTTGGAGGAAAAGGGTTTACATGAATTATTTCAGAATGATGTTCACATTAGTTTTTAGGTGAATACTTTGTAAGAAAATCCTGTATTTGTGGGTGCCAAGTGAAACAACATGGTTTTATGCTTACATTTCCATCTGACAGTTTTTAGTAGAGTACCTCCAGTTGTTACGCAAAGCATATGGATTCTTTTATTTGCAAAGCATATTGCTTAAGTAAAACTCTGATGCACCAGCCACTGCAAAAAGGTAGAGGTAGTAATACCCATACCACAGCAATAGTACACAAATACTAATATATTGCCATGAAATCCAAGCTCCAGGTGTGTCTCTACAAAATCCTGCAAAATGCACTAGCAACAGCATCCACAACATATCACTGACACACACATATAGGTACAAATTTGTCAAAGTATATAATCCGCTAGAGAGAGCAGTTCTACCAGGAACCAATCTCTGCTGCCTAACAGCCAGTTAGATTAACTGGCCACTAAAATTTTTCTAACCTAATTAATAATAAAAAAGAATTGTTGGTAGATATCCCCCCCCCCCTTTAACATCAGAAAGATCCTTTTTTCAGAAGGTGGAAGAAAAAGACATACCAGAAGCAACAACAACACTATAATTGTCCTGAAATCCATTTTCTGCTTTAACTTTTTCTTTCTCTTCATAGTTCTTTTTTTCTTTGTCTTCCTTCTGTTCATTAATTAGCTTAGCTGTAATACTGGGTGTATCTATTCAGGGAAGAAAAAAAAAAAAAAAAAGAGGAGAGAAAAGCATTTCAAGATACCAAGTTGATTTTATTACAGTTTCTAGGCTGTTAACAAGGGGCTATTCTCAGTTATTTTAGTGGCTTAGAGTTCCATCCCAAGCAGCAATAGTCTTGTAAATATCTATGAATTAAGGTATTACAATAATTCTAGTCCCCTCTGTCTTCTGACAATTTAAAACCGTAACAGTTTAAAACCATTACCTGATAAGTCAAGTGTACTCATGAAACCCCACCCAAACCCCCAAAAACCAGAAACCAAAACACCAAAAAAACCCCAACAAAACAACAAAGAAACAAAAAAAATATTCCAAAACTCTTTTTAAGGACACCTGCAGACTTATTTAAATAAATTATTGTATTTAGGCCTAGGTATCTAGGTTATATACTGACCCGATTTCAGAACTGGCAAGTTTGTTCCTTTGAAATTGGAGGATGCCTGAAGTACATCACACCTCCAAAACTCCTGTTGTTTGCTGAACATTAGATTACTGCAGTTCAACCATTTTGGTTCAATCTTTAGTGTAGATCACAAATATCAGCAAGCAACTATTACATTATTGATGACTGGTGACAATGGATCATTTCACACCTTGTAATACACAACACTGGCACCAAAATGGCCAAATAATTCTCTAATTGCTTCTGAGTAGTAACTTGTTTCCACATAGCCACAGCAGCCTTAAGCTACAACCACAGACTCAAGACCTAGAGGTACCGTCCAGCTACCTTTAACTGTATATCACTGGTGTGTGAGGTGCTGAAAGAGACATAGTTTGACTGCTTGGAAATAAATTATGATTTGTGCCTGAAGACATTGGTTATGTCTGAGTTAGACAGTAGTGCAGACCAAGAGAAGATACAGAGTATGAAACTGCACACACACAAAAGAAGATACAGAGTGTGAAACTGCACCACCCCCCCTCCCCCAGGTGAAATACAAAACAACTGGTACCCATCCTAGACAATCCTACCTGCAGTGATACTGCACATTTTCTTCCTATGGCGAAGGGATGTGAGAAGCAGATTTAGCAATGATTTTTGACACCCCCCCCCCTTTTATTTTTTTAAAGGCTGGGAGAAAAAGCATGAAATGAACATGTTTATTGTGATTTATTTTTGCAGGAAGTATGACATGATCGATTTGAGAAATTAACAGCATAGTTAAGAAAAAGGAAGTTAACCCAAGGGAGAGACTCTGACACAGGACCTTCACAACCTCCTGTTGTTGCAGTGGTGGCAGTCCTTTCTTCCTTTCTGCCCCCCAGTCCATCCCTTCTCTCTCCCTCTCACCCCAAACACAGAGTTTACTCCTCATATATTCAAGTCTTCTTTACAACGTCCTAACCATGGACTTCATGGAATGATATACAAGTATCACAAAGCTTGTAATACAATCAGAAATCACACTAGATGAGGGATGGAAACATAAGAGAACCTAAACTTTTCCAGAATTAATTCTACCCATGTAAAATAAGAGTTAAGCTGAGGAGTAACAATTCTGTAGCAAAACCCAAACTTATGGTGCCCTACAAAGTCAGCATTTGATCAATTTCAATTAGAGACGTTACAGTATATGACATCATCACATTCCCCTCCCAAGTCTGTATTAGCACTGGCTATCAAGTTGACCGCAATACACCTCTGAGGCAGCTATTCAGTACAGTTTATGTCACTGCTCAACAACTGATCCCCACTTCATATGCAGGGACTATCCCACCCATTACAGTAATTCTGACCATAAATTGCACAAGGATCTAAAGACCTCAGTCACATTCCACACATGACTCTGTCTGTACAGTAAGTGAATACAGAATTCTATCAGAAATAGTGAACTATTCCCTGGTAAATAAGCTTCAAGCATTTTTCTAGGATTCACTATGTTTTAATTAAAATTCCAAAGCACATCTTGTTCTGTCTAGTATTCTGCCAAATGCCATTATAGTACTTCTATCACCTTGTTAGGTAGTGTATTTATTACCGTAATGAATTTGTTAATAATTTCAATGTAAAGATTTTAAGTAGATATAAAAAAGCAATAGTTCCTCTGAACTCCATGAAGATCTGCTTCAGAAATTAAAAGCTGATCTACACTGAGTTCCAAAAAATTACACGTACAAGTATATCTACATATAAGAAGACAAATACCTAGTCAGATGAGTGTGCAGCTAAGCGCACACACCAGTGCACATCTGCAATATGGCAAAATCCTCTTTGACTTTTCTTTGCTATTACTTGAGAACCTCCTCTTAAGAGTAAAGAGGAAGTGCTCGGTGTTTTTCCTTTTTAAAATTAGACATGCTTAAAACTGATTTTTGACGTAACTTGACCTAACAAATTTTGCTCTATTTCTTACCCAAGGAGAATCAACTTGCAACTTGCGTGGTTTTACCTAGGGAGCTCTGGCATGGACATGACACCTTTAGTATGAATTCTACTCTTTAACTAAATTTAAAAAAAAATCACTAACCCTAATCTTTAACATATAGTTCTATTTTCTAAATTATTAAATAAATACTAAAATTCAAGGTGGGATTAATTTTAAGATTAAGACATCTACCATTCAGGTGTCAAAAGGTCTGTGGAGGCCTGGTCAACAGAGTTTCCTACAAAGGGGTTCATCTCTCCATATATATTCAAATAGTATAACTGAAAGTACTGAACTTTAAAAACCAAACAAATTCATGTCTTTAGATTATCCTCTCATTGTATATAATTTTAAAATTAATCTCTAAAAGTAAATTATGGCTTTCAATCTCCATTTAGTAAGCAAACTCAAATGTTTATATAATAGGTAGATATACATCCACAGAAATTAGATGTAGCCTTCATTATTGTCCTTTTCATAGCAACATGGTTTCATCTCTATCTTGAGATAAACTTCTAAGTTGTGGGATATTTAACTGACACAATTTGGGAATATTTAAGTGACTGGATGAAAGACAGGTCATTTTAAAGACTGATATCTGCAGTACCATTTTTATGGTCTTGCACATACCCCATGAGAGATTTGAGAACACATTAACACTAAAAAGCAAACATAAAAACCTCAACCAAGCAACCAACCAAAAAACCTCCAGCAAGCAAAAAAAAAAAAACCACCAAAAATCCCACCTTCTCCACCTCAATTTTACAGAAGGAAAAAATAGTATTTGACTAGTAAAAGTGCATTTTACATGCCACATGTAAGGTATATGCAAAAGCTTACAACTTAAATCACTGTTTCATATTCGGCAATTACCAATGAACACTGCAAACATGTACGTTAGACATACTTGGTTTATGCAGGTTTTTTGGTTCTGGGGTTTGGGTTTTGCTTTTTGGTTTTTTTTTTTGAAACTGTATCTTTAAAACATGAACTATTGCAAACTTGCCTGACACACGATCAAGAACCTCTGCTAGAGTTGTTGACACAGGCAAGTGAAGAGTACGAAATTTGTGTCCAGCTCCATACATTGGGTGTTGAATTACATGACTAGTAGCATTAATTCTTCCTTTGTACAGCTGAAAGGAAAAAAAAAGTCAACATTTAACATGACTTTAACATTCAGAAATAAGTTAAAACACTAAGTTCTTATAAACTCACCTCAGCAAAATAAAGCTAAATCTTGTGTGTGCTAAAAGAACACTGGCATATCCTTCAACTTTGGAGGTATACAGTAAAAATGCATCAAATTAGGACAAGTTTAATTTTTTAATTCTTTTGCTTTGAAAGCCTAGAATATTTTTAGCAGCAGAAACAGTATGATATCATATTTATTTTTAAAAACCCAATTATTTTACATAGCTGTGTATAAGAGAAAAATTGAATGCCCAAGACTTGCAATTATTTATGAAATTAAAATTTAATTCTGAAATTAAATTAGGAAATCACAATGTACTTGGGACTAGAGAAAGATGTCATTTCTCTAATGCTGACTTGAGGATGAAGTTTATTCTAGATTGAATATCTACTTTTTGCTATTATGACAGATAACTAAGTCACTACTAGTTAAAACATTTCAAATATTTAACATATTTTAGCCTGAGCTCTGTTCACATTTTGTATCATTCTTTGCTTGCACTAACTTTTTACAGACCTTTCTGCAATAAGAGTGCCACTTATCCCCTTCCTCCTATCATCAGGAGAACTGTTTACTAATATTCACACACAGGACAAATTTATTGTTGTGCAGTATTATAAAAAAAATTAATACTTGATGACAATCAGAATTTAGCTTCTCAAATACAGTTTTGGTAAGAACTTAAGGGATAAAAAATGGGGATCAAATCTTTGAAAGGTTATGTTGTTGGATATACTAGAAGTAGATGCTGCACATCCACATTATTTTTAAGGTTTCTCTTTGGATGTTAGAGGAGGAATCATCTCAGTAAGAACAGACAGACTGTTTTCTGGTGTTTTGAATGGGATAAACTGAATTATCTGACAACTTCCTTTCAAGATAATTCTTCTTCTTTTACATATCTAGTAATATTCTGTAAAAATCTGTTGTATGTAAAACAAATTATTAGAAAATCAATTTTACCTTCACATTACCGATGGCCATGTTAACAATTAATCTCAGCCAGGTTTAAACAAAGCATTGAAATGTTTGTGCTAAAACTATTTGTTCCTCCTTTTCCATTTTATACCATGTGATGCAATTCCCCTGTCATATATCTCATGTAGTACTTCTGAGATGTAGTAAGAACGGCAGAAGCCAAAGCAGAAAATAATTTTTCTTTGTATGGAAGTACCAGATCTTTTAATAACTTCTGTTTTTCCTATATTTCTTTATTCACAGCCTTCAACTGAGAGCATAGCACTTCATTCAGTCAATTATAATTCTGTGTTCTGGTGAAACATGTGGAAGCATAAAAGCATACATCTGCTTTATAAATTAATTCAAGTATTTGTCACTCAAATTTATTCGTGGTGTTTTGGCTAATGCTGAAGGATCTCTGCCAATTTTGAAGCATCAGAACTAAGACTATTCTTTAACAAAACTAATAACAAAGAACTGCTGGAAGGACTAGAACTTGTATCTATATTTGCTGCTAATGCATAAGGATACTATTAAAAAGTCTTCCATAAGCTAAATTTCAGTTGTCAATTCTTTCAGAAGAAAATAAGTTTTCAAGAAGATGGCTTTGTCTTACAACAGTGCCTTAAATTTTCTTTTAAAATGCTGAGTTACAATTCACCAACACACTCCTTTCCAAAATTCTGCAACGTGTACAGTAGGAAAAGCTGCTGTCTGACATTTCAAAGTTTAATATACTTTATTTATTCCATGTTCATGATACCGATATCAAAAATTCTTACTGGACATGGGGACTGAAGAAACAAAGTCACTTTCTCATCCTCTAGCATCAGCTGCAAAAAAAGCCTCCTAATAAATCCAGAAATATTTCCAGAGTTTGGGAGGTTCCCACGCTGAGGAGAGGACTGGAACAATTCACAGAGAACCTGGGAATGCAAAATGACATCAGATTTAAAGTATTTCTATATTTAGGTCTCTAAAATATAGCTCTAAACAGCCATAATAGGCAGTGCCTAAGATCTACCTTCCAGTTATCATTCAAACCAGATCAGAAATGAGCACGACTGAAGAAAACAGCAGCAGCAGGTAAGGTTTTTTTACAAAAAAAGTTCAAAACGCTGACTACAGCATGAAAGTAATTGTAAATACACAGACTACTCAAAAAGATAAAAAACTGAAGATAGAGTATTTAGAAAAATAGCTTTCAAATTCCTAAAGCAAAAATTTTCCATTTCATAATGCAGTATTACTAGTAGACATTAACAGAGAACAGTGCTGAATTTTTTACTGAAGTCTACCTGTTCCCAGGCCATGGTCATTCTTAATGTTGAAAAATCTTTTTTTATTTATACTTTTATTCAACTAGGTCTACAAGGTTAACAAATGTGAGGAATAGCTGAATTTGCACTAGAATGCCAAATGCAAAGCCATATTCTGCAATAGCCCGTATTTCCCTGGTCACAGATTGCACAGGGTATATGGTTGCACAAAGAAATTTACCAGGAAATCTCCTTAAGTTACTAATATTAAAGATGTGTATGAAGCTTGATTTTCAAATTCCATTTCACAAGAGTTTAGACCTGTCCAATTAAATACAGTATTTTGGATTATGGTCTAAAGTTTATTCCTCCAAATCAAGAGGTATACAAATCTATACATAGGACTGGACGGCCATGCCAAAACATTTTTATACTTTTCAGAGTCAGACCAACAAGCCAACAATTTTAATACAAAACTTTACCTGTCAATGGCAGCTTACAAAAAAATTTATTTTAAAGAAAGCTAAAAAAAAAAGTAAAATTTTTGAAAGTTGGATGTAGTTATTAATAAAGAAATTAAAACTTTGTTTTTCTTTCTCACCTGTGCCATAAGTCTCTGGTTATTAGGATGGCAAGAGATGCACTGTAAGAAGAAAGCAACTGTTGCATTTTCAATTGCTGTCCGCTGCTGAGTGGTCAACCCTGTTGTTACAGTTGAAGAAAGCAAGCTACATCTTGCACTGGCCTGTTGTGCCGTCACATTGTGTCCTCCAGAAGTAGCACCAGAGTGGCACAACAGAAATAAAAGTGCTGTCCACAATGGATTGACTTCAGAGCCACCCAACCAATCCTTCATCATGTGGCTATTGCCAACCTCTGTCAAAAACCTGAGAACAGGAGCAACCAGGTCTGCCGTGATAGGCATTTTATTAAAGTGCTGTGGAGCATGATGCCTCCTGAGCCTGTCCTGGGTGATATCCATTGATTGTGCAGTGCAGTCAGAGCTAGAAGTATGGTTAAAGCAAAAACTAGCAAGACTTCTTACAAGCAGTGAAGGCAAACCTGAGTCCAATAATTGCTTGATAGCTTCAGGAGACTGAGATGAGGCAGCAAGAGTAGCCAGGTGAGACTCTGTTAGTGCAAGAGGGGCTTGTGCATTTTTAGAGTCATCTGTTAAAGACGAACTAAGGTCCTGCTTTTTGCTGTCATCAGTCATGGACAGTCTGTGTTGACACTGCATTGGAGGAGGAGCGATACCCATCCATCCCATGAGTAAGGAAAAATAATTTGGGTGGATGTGGCACATGGAGCAAAGCAAACTATCAACAGCTTTCTTCAACACCATGTTGCAGGGAAGAGACATGGACCAATTAAACAGTGACCTGTAGAAGACAGAAAATCATGTCAACACATAGTTTGCCACTCATATTCCCTTTTCTTCACTGGTTCATGAAACACCTTTCCACATTTATGTTTTAACTATTGCAGAAGCTGTTGTAAAACACACTGTGCTGAGCTTGAAAGCCTCTTTTGGATCACAGTATCAGCAGGACATTCATCACACAACAGGCATTCCTCAACTCTATGTTTAAATTTCATCATACTGTATTTAAAATAGATGTAAGCTGACTTTTCTGGCATGCTGCAGATGAAAGACAGGATTTCAGTCTTTTGACAGTTGTCACATAATTTATGCATTTTTGAGCCAACTGCAACGTCTTTGTGCTTTCAACTCTCCAAGCCGCAGCTACTAGGATCACACACACATGCAGACACATGCTCATTTACATAAAGGTCTTTTAATCCTTTGTAAGAACTGAAAGAATTCTAACATGTTTCAAAAAATTTTAAAAATTTGCTTTATTAGAGTTCTACCTGAAGATGTTGCAAAAAAATGAAAGCAGTAATAATGTTGTTGGCTGAATGACGTTACCCTCACTACCCTTACTCAACCTGAACTTAGGACACAAGTTAACAACAGAATTGTTCCTCAGAGATACTAAAAATCCCACCTACCTTTGAACTCACTTCCATCCAAATACTATTTGCTTGAATGCTAATCCAAGGCACATGAATGCAAAAACTAATTTAGCTCCTATTATACAGCTTAAATTTAATAAGTGGTATTTCTAAAACAGCAAAATCGTAATTTCTTCATACAGACTTGTTTAGAGTAGGTCAAGTATTTATAAAAAACAACCCACAGTTTTCTGAACTGACACCATACATAATAAGTTACATTATCTTAACCTTTACATACAGAGGTGATCACACACTTCGTGCCACTTCAATATTAGGTTTTTAAATAAGTTTGTATGTATCATCATATATCACATTCCCATTTGAAGACAAGGATTGTTCTTCCCTTTTCTGGATGGAAGTGTCATTCTATGTTTAGTCTAAGAGTTTAGAACAGAACATGGGTCTAACCAAAAGTTAGCTTTATCACCAGTCTAGTGAAGAGCTGATAAAAAAAAACTCTCCAAGGAAGACATTAAAAAGTCATCTCAGTGACCAAATGACCCATAACTTTGGGAAGATAGTCACAATTTCCCAAAGTCCACATATAATAAAGGTACACTTAAACTCTTTGCCAACTGTATATTCACACAATCCTTCCGCCAAAATTTTCCGGGTAAGTTCATGCTCTATGAAAAATAAGATTCTTTTCCAAGTAGATATTAAAAAATAACTAAGGAATAAATTAGTATCCATTGGACAATGCAGAAATATTGAAATGGAAAATGGGGATGATAGGAAAATAGATCCAAGAAAAAAATGAAATATCACATGAAGGAGAAATTGGGAGTTATAGCTAGAATCAATGAAAATGTTTCAAAAGTTAAAATATCAAAGAGGATGAAGAATACACGAGAAGTTATTTTTACTAGAAGAATTATTTACCCATATATTTGGGTATGACAACAATTCATCTATATTTATTAAAAATATATTTTATAATTTGCTCCAGATGCTGGCTGATATGAATTATAGTTTTATTTAGCAGGATATAGAGGAACAGGCTATACTGCAACATGCATGTTCAAACTAGGTACAACAGTTTATCAATATTCCTTCATTTTGTCCTGTGATGAAAACAGCATACTCTCCTCCAAAAGACAGGAATTCAGTTGTGAAACCCACTTTTATATTAGTATAAATCTAAATGAGCTATCCATTTTAGGAAGTCTATTTTTATTAGAGTTCTTCCTTTTCGAAAGCTAAAATCATTAGAATGTATGCTGAAAATGTATTTCTGTTAAAATTTATTGCTGAAAGGGCTAATTGACCAGCAATTTAAAATCCTTAAGTTGATTCCCAAAATGAACAAGCTCATTTTGAATTAACAATTATTTATATGACAGTATCACTGAAGTCTTTGGAAAAGGTTTAGCTTGTAGTCATGTATCTAAAGACCATCACGTTGCACATATACAAGAGCTCCACAGGCTTGTACCAATAACCATAACTTGTACATTTCCCAGTGTTTGTATGTTTGACTGTGCCTAAAAGAGACAGTAAAGTAGCAGAAAAATACGAACATTTCCTAAGGGCAACAAAAAAATTACAGTCTATCAAAGTTCCTTTCATTAACTGGAATTTTATTTGATGGTACAAATGAAAGACACTTCACTAGATACACAAATTTAACAGCTATTTTTCTATAATACACATAAAACAAAGCTATGTGGCTTCTCTTTTGTTTTGTTTAAACAGAAGACATGGTTAAGCAACATAAATTAGGAATGTTAGCTCAAATATTTTCAGTCTGGAGTCACTAAAAGTATACATTTGGTCTTTAGGCTGAACTTTTCTTTAGAATTCAGCAACATCCAGCAAATTCATAGTTCAAGATTCACTCAAGATTTTGTGCTTTTTTTCTTTCAAATCAGACTGGCTGGAACAAAAGTGGCAACTCCAAAGAAACAATCCCCCTCCTCCCCTGGCTCTTAGCAATCAGTTATAGATAATGGATACCATGAGTAATAAAATAATAGAACCTTATAGAACAGGAGACTAATGAAGATCATGATTTATAGGTACAGTGAAAATTACTGCAAACAATTTCAACAAGAACAGCCCAAAGTTATCCTTAAAAAAAACAAAACAAAACAACCACGAAAACATGCAGCAGTTTACCTTACACATATCTGCAATTATATACATGGATCTGCCGTTTTTGTTTTTAAACACAATTATACCTGGAATACATGAAGTGCAGTTTTGTGTTTAGAACTGCAAAACTACCTGTTTAGATATCTTTAAGTATTCACTTTATCAATTAGCTTCAGGGATGACAATTTCTACTATTATTTCACAATGAGTGCACTCCAAGTCATATCATTTCAGTGAACAAAATAATTCAGTTATAAGAAGTATGTGGTGCAAAACTTTGCTTTACTTACTCGAAGAGTTCTCTGTCCAGCAACGCTGGTAAATCATATTCAACAAGCAATTCATAACTATGCCACAAAATTGCTGCTACGCAATGCAAATGGGAAGGAGATGGCATCAAAAGACCATACTCTCTTGTTGAGCTACTTGGACAAATGTAGCTGACCCGGCCACTTTTTTTCATAGCCGCAACTCTTGCAGAATCACTGACCCATTTCAGCAATGCTTGAATTCTGGAAGGCAAGATGATGTAGTACGTTATAAAGTCTCAAAGACAGACTCAAAAACAAATTATCTTGCTATCTTTT
The DNA here is from genome assembly GCF_000737465.1 of Haliaeetus leucocephalus. Classification (NCBI taxonomy): domain Eukaryota; kingdom Metazoa; phylum Chordata; class Aves; order Accipitriformes; family Accipitridae; genus Haliaeetus; species Haliaeetus leucocephalus. Next base: position 3,490,401 of record NW_010973188.1, read on the forward strand.
TGTAATCTGATTTACATATTTGTCTATTCCTTTGCAGCAAAGTTCAAGGGTGAGTTCAAACTATTTTTTCAAGACTTAGATCACTAACAGGGAAAAAATTAATAAAAAACACTTATCTTGGACAGCCGCTGCCTTCTACAGAGAAAGAAAACATAGTAGGTATCCAAGTTCTAAGTATTTGAGAGAAAAGTCAGTTTTGCAACAAAGGTTTTATCACATTTATAAGAGCAAAAAAAGAGTGACAGCATTCTCTGCAAAGGATGCAAAGAGCTAGAAGGAAAAGCAGGAATGCTTCTTTAGATTTCTGCACTTTCACACTATCTCATAACAATCAGATTTCAAAAAGTCTGCTTTTGTGCAGTAACATCAAGCCACTATTTAGCAGATTACTTATGCATATGCTTCCACATGACAATCCAAATAACATTACCTATCTTTTGTTCCAGGGTCTTGAGTTGTTCCAAGCTGATAAAGAATGTCTATTGTGGAGTCAGAAGAGAGACCATTTAATCTTCCAAACAGTAAAGGACTATTCAGATCTTGCCGCATTGAAAAAAAAAGGGGGGGGGGGGGGGAATAATAGAAGTACTTACATATGTATTTTTTAAAAGTACTAATGAAATTATTATAGAATTGCAATATTAACATTGAATTGAGTTTTGCCATTAACATAAGGATGCAATTCTTACACACACCACTGTCTCAAAACTGTGCATTTTATATGTTCAATGCAATGTACAGCCTTACTATGAAATGAAAAATCATTGCAACATTCATCAGATACGGGACTTAAAGCTTTAACTAGTAGGATTTTCTTCAACATGTTCCAAAGAGACATGAATAATTCCAACAGAGCTCTCAAACCTCATGCTTCACAGAAGCAAACTTTTATTTAAAAATGGAAGCTTATTTAACTCCAATTTCCATCAATGGGACTAAGACTGAAGATTTCCTCAGATCATTTCCTATTCATCTTCTCCTCACTATGTTCATCTCCTGCCCTGTAGAAAACTACTCTCTTATCTAACGGCATTCCAGCAAAAGACAGTAGGTTACACTGAAACATTAACTCATGGCAAAATAAGTCATGGAAGCCATTTTGAAAAGCATGTTTTCTGGCAGTATCAGCAACCTCAAAACAGGTAAAATATGAATTCAGTTTTCCTTCATTTAAAAGACACAAAACAGCAAAGTGGTACGGAATCATACATACAAAAACCCCAGTGCATTAACAGAAGAACTACTGTAAAATTTTGCTGTGGGACGTAGATTAGTTGTTCAAGTGTCTTGATTATGTACCTCCACCTGTAAATACTTTCAATGCTTAGTGCTATTCAGAATTTATACTGTCCTACAGGCTATTACTGCCCAAATATTGCTGCATTTGTTTTCCTTAACACTACTTGTGGATGTTCTTTATTTTGAAACATCTAGACATAGTATCTATAGTAAGAGGCACTTAGGATATATTGCATGTCCTACTCTCATGTCTTCAAACATTCATCTAATTATCTATTCTACACAAAAATCAAAACAACCCTGGTTGCACTTCTTTACTGTTGTAGAACTACCCACATAGAGAGACTGCGATATTTACAAGCATAACAAAGCACAATGGCAAGTTCTGGCAACCCAAATTCAGAATCAGAAAGTAACATGCAAATATACTATATTTGTACGTTTATACAGGCAATGTTTTTAAGCAACAACTGAAAAGAAAAAAATTGCACTCACCTGCAGGATCGCTCCCCGATGCTGAGCAGTTTCTTAGAAGAATGTCAATCAATTTTAGGCCTATTCTGGTGGACTGAAGCCCAATTTTTACAAGCACAGCCTCAATGTTTGGAGAATGCATACCACAGTAAGGTGACATTAGTAAAGCAGCACATGTCTGCAACAGATTAGCAGTGGGTGCTGCAGCACTAGCCATCATTCCTTCTAAATCACTTATGTGAGTGAGGCAGTGGTGTAATAATCTTAACCATCCAATACTGAAAAGGAAAACATGAAAATGAGCTAATGTATCATTTTCTTATAATTTTATTTTTCATCTATAACATAACTACCTGTATTAGATTCTAGGACAAGTACTGCAGAAAACTGCTGTGACATAATCAGACATTGTCTGAGAAGAGCAAATTAAAATTATTGAATTTAAGACCACAATGTAATATACATTAGTAATGCTGTTGTAATCATTGGTTTAAGGTGGGTAGGAAGAGTTAAGAGCCTGCAAGTTTTGTTCCTAAAATTTCTCAAGATTTCTTGATTCACATATATATTTCTTCCAATAGGGTGAAGCTACTGGGGGGGGGGAGGTGTTTAT
>NW_010973188.1:3492736-3557347 GCF_000737465.1 Haliaeetus leucocephalus
GTGGGGGGGAGGCGGGGGGGGGGTGGGAGGGTGTTATTGGGGGGGGGGAAGGTACAGGGGAGGGTGTGGGGGTTGTTTGTTGTTGGGGATTTTTTTGTTTTGTTGGAGGTCTTTTTATTTGTTGTGGGTTTTTTCACATTTTTTTACATTAAAAGGAGCTAGCCAAAACATAAATGTGAAACATGAAACAGCACACTGCCTCACTTAGGCACCATTGGATTTATTCATATTTAAGGTCAAGATCCTGCAATACTGGTTGGCATTAAAATTATATACTTGCACAGCTTCCCTGACATTACAAACTTTTAGGGTCATACACATCTACAATAAATTACAGTGAACCCTAGTGAACTTGATTTAAAAAGCATGCAGAGAAATTAAAAACACACACAGAAATTAAAAATGTGTCAGCCACTGCATTTCCCCCATATCTCTCTCATTCTTTAACAATACTGTTCAGTATTGCTTTTAATAATAAATCTTGAAAAGTAAACCTATTGTAATTGAAACAGTTTGGAAACACATTAACTAGACTTTATTTATAAAAATATACTACAATGATGTATAAACTAGCATTATGAATGAGATGGCAATCTAAGTTGCATGTGAAATAAATGGCATCATTTCACTGACAAGTTCTAAACTAACAGGTTAACTTGTCTTCACAGCTAACCTTATCTCCCATAGTTCAAAAAAAAAAAAAAGGCAAACTTGCATATAGATCTTAAATTAAGTTTACAATTTATTTTAGGAATTATTCACTCCTAAATATTTATCATTTTAGAAAAGAGCAAGTTTTCTGTAATATCTAAAAAAAATCATATCCAAATTTATTGAATATATCTATCATATTACTACTATTACTTTACTGAGATACTTATAAAACTAAGCTGAAAGGAATGTTCCTTTCAGAGGAAGCATGAAGAATGTTCACTCAGCTGCTTTCTTTAGATACTGATTATTTTTGTGTGACTAAGATAACCTTTTCTGAAGTACAAATACAGCAACAGAGTAATTTGGCTATGAAAATGTCCTTCACTGCTATTCAAGATCAAAGACTCATTTCAGTTATACAGCTTTTATCAAATACACACTGGAAAGTATTCATATTCTCAAAAATCTACTTACTCTCAAAATTTTTTCCAGCAAAAGAAGAAGGGCTTTTAAAACTTTCCCATGCTCTCTTACAATTTAGTACACTAAATTTCAGAACCAGGAGATCTCAAAAATTCACCCGTCAAATTAAATTCAAGTTGTAAAACTTTAACATTTATTTTCTTTAAATCCTTAAGGGTTTATTTATTTTTATTTTAAAAATGAGTAAGAAACTCAAGGCACCACCTAATCAAATAAAAGCTTTTGAAAAGAAATCTTGCTGATATGCCAGAATCATAACAACATTCAGTTCCTATTCCTCAAATGTTTGCAAACAGCAATATTAGATACAACTTCAGCAAAACATCCCATTGTCCTATTTCTATTCCTGCTCCAATAATTATGTAACTCCATTGACTTCAGTATGGATAAGAAATATGTTGCTACTTCAGTTTTTTTGACAACTGCCTGCTCATTAAAAACACAGAATGCAACTCTAAATGCTTTGCTGTGCTTTGTATTCTTTCACCATTGCAGAGATGAAACATCCCCTTTTACGTATGCAGATTAAGCATGCTACCAAAAGTGAGTACTGCTTGTATTTGCCTTCTGTTTAAAAAAAAAAAAGCAGCAAGTTTCCCAAGATATTTGAAACGGATGCTGTAAATGTTAAAATTCAACTGCAAAAACAGGTACTCATGAATACAGTTTGCTACTGAAAGATCTGACTCCGAGCAGAAAACATCATTAAAAAAAAAAAACCCAAACCATGAACTGGCACAAACATGCCTCTGTCCATTGATACTAGAAGTTTACCTTGTTTTAGAGACCTGATCCTCAGAGGGAAGGAATGGATTGTTGACGGTTGCAGACGAGGTGTTTCCGAAAGCTGTGAGGCCTAACAGTTTGATCTGAGAGAGGCCTAGTGTACTGGCATCCCGAGGACGATGGAGACGAAGGCAGACAGCTGAGGCAACTTCAGCTTTTACCAGCTGGATTTTTATATAGGTGAGACCACTTGTGATAACAGGAGTTGACAAAGGTAACATATTGACACCATCTGCACTTATTTCAACAGATACTGATGAAGGGCAAGCTACAGAGTAAGACAAGAAGGTTTAATACTGTTTAAAAATCTGTACTGGTTTGAATTTTAAGTGTTAAATATGTATCCCTGTTACAGATACAGAACAAGATGATTGAAACTATCTTAGGCAAACACTACTACAGAACTGCAGCTGGAGTATTTGACCTGTGCGATGATATATATTAAAACACATAAGTATTTTTGATACATGGTGTATATAGTTTATTTCAAAGACTTAAGGTGAAGAAAAGTCTTGTCAGTGTAAATGCCATATGTTTCCCTCGCAGGGCTACAACAGTAAGAGCTGAAAATCTCGTGCTTTATTTCAACTACCATACAAAACCATTTTGCCTGAAGACCGCTGACCAATATTGCATTCTCACCAGGCAAAGTTTTGAGAAGTTTGATGAGGTTTTTTGTCATTTGACATTAATGCCACAAGACGTGTACTAAGCTTGAAAAAAATCAAGCAGAGGCAGGGCCTTCCATTCTCAAGGAAAGCAGAATTAGCAAGCTTTTCAACTTATTTTATTTATTTATTCTTCAAACAACCTGCCAGCTTTAGTTCCTCTGATTATACTCTTTGTATCATTTCTAAATCCTACCATTCAAATTTTCAAACCAGCATCAATGTCAGTGAACCTACTTACTTGCTAGAGAGGCCAAGTGAGGCTGGATGTGGATCTCCTTGAGCAGCACAGCCGCGGGAAGGTGAATCGTGAGGTCGCACCAAGCTTCCTCAGGTAAAAATATGTATGACCATGCAGCAGACCGAGCTCGTCTGTGGGGAGGAGTAGCCTGCAACAGCACTTCAGCAGGCTGGGCAGTGGGACTGCTTGAGGTGATTGAACCTTCAAAAACAGCACCATTAACATTGATTATTAATGTTTATTAATAAAACCGAGATTAATTTACAACCTGAACTGTGGAAAACACTTGTTTTTCTATCTCACCTGTTTCAATTTATTGATTACATCCCATGTATAATAATTACAACTACTAAGATATTTTTCTTTTACTCTCAGACTGTTGTACATATGCAACTTACATATGCACATGCATTATGCACATGCTTGAAAATTTGCTAGGGGACACTTGCTATCAAAATCCTGAACTTTCTATCAAGAGTTCATTACCAAAACAAACCAACCGAAAATGTGCAGGTTGAACAGTGTGCTTAGAACTTGAACTCAGTTAATTCATAGTTAACATAATGAAGGCTTTAAAGGTTTAAATTTTACAATGATAACATAAACGACTTTATAACCAAAGTCTGCAAACCTTTTTTCTTTAAAAAGGTTTGTTTCACATGAAAACCTCTTTTTAAAAAAGACACCAGAATCAAAAAAAACTGACCACAGTGGCTGCTTATTCTTCTAATCTTAGCATGAGTTAAGAATGAAGTAGGAAGATCCAAGGCTATATCTTCTTAGCAAGTAGTATGGCACAAGATGACCAGATTTGTGCTGTTCAAACTACAAGTACTTGGGGTGTTTTACTTTAAAGTAGCTCTAGCCTGGCCCCTTGACTGAATGCCTAGTAGCAGCTGGAGGTGAATTCCTGGACACATTTGGATAGACTCTCACCCCAAATGAATTGAGTTCATCTCTCAGAGAACACTACATGATGAGAATCAGAGTGTAGTAAGTGAGGACAACCAGAAAGTTATTTTCAAAAGCACACTCCTGACTGAAAGTAAAACATTAAGGTAGATGCACTCATAGCAGAACATCAAGAACTGCAGCACTTTGCAAGTTGGGAGATAAAGCATGCAAGAAGCCACCACCATATAAGCTTAGGATTTTTACTACTTAAAGTAATCAAGTACCAACATTGCAGGATTCTTAAATTTACCTTTTAGGAATTTGTGAAGAGCAAGGTAGAAGATTTCTAATGGCCCCTATTCTGCCAAATAAACATCTTTTTTTAAAAAAAAATTCATTATTTTTTACATTCTAAAATTTCAATGACAAGACTTAATGGATTTCTCTCTTGTCCAATAATTTTTCCAGAAATTTTGAAAATAATCCTTTCTTTCTCCCCTCTTGACACTGAGACACACTGTATGAATACATCCATGGGTTACACTGGGCTAGCGGGCAGCAACAGAAAACATTAAGACACTAGTAGTGAAAAGGAGCCTTTGTAAGACATTAGAGTACATCTACATCTTAAAACACATGCATTTTAGTTAACTGGAAGCCATTGTATTGATACCAAAACAGCACTGCAATTCTAACAAATGTTCATGCAGGCAACATGGGAGCAATTAGGTGCAGGTGTGAGCAGCAGCAGCATCAGGCCTACGGTCCAGCTTCTTCTGCCCTGTTTGACCCAGCTTGGGCTCATTCTGTGTCATCCGACTTTGCTATGCTTCTATAACAGCTCCCTCAAACCTGATATGCCTTAAGTGAAGTCAGTGAGTCTTGGTGTGTCTATGGCAGATGGTGGGCTGGAACTGGGTATCCCCTGACCTAGGGGAGGAGTAAGGGGCCCACCTTGATGCATGACTACATCAGATACAGATCACTCCCTTTCCTTCTTTCCCCTATCCACACAAGGTCTTATTACCCATGGAGGAGGGGCTAACCTCCTCCCCCAATGTCTTGAAACACCAGCAGCCCCTCTTGTTTAGAAGATTTAATAGTATTGCAACATTTGACACTATCACAATACTGTTTGTTAACAACTTGATAAAGATTCAATTGACCAGTGGATATTAATGTAAGAGAAAGAAGTATTACTTACCCAAAGGCGCAAAATTGTGAATTCCTTCTGCATTATCAGGCTCAGAAGCTAGCACTCTAGCTTTCAAACTGCTATCTGTTGCTTTGGTGGGACCAGAATCAAGAAATTTCATAATAGTCGAAACCATACTTCTTGCTGTGTTAACAATAGCTCTTGTGCTTGTTACCATGTTGTTACAAATAAGCTGAACACCACCTGTGTATAATGCAGGCGGGGGGGGGGGAAAAAACCAACACTGTTCAGAAGCATGCAATAGATTCTAAGCTAGCAAAGGCCTATTTAGTAAATTTTCTCCTCCAGATACAGCTGTATTCCTTCTTTAAGTGCCAAAAAAATCTACAATAAACCTTTTACTTGATGCAGCTAAAGAAAAGACATTCTTACCCATATCATGGAAAGCCTTCAGTGCCTCACTTGTATCCAACACTCGTAAAATGAACCAGAGCAGTGGCTCAGATAACTGACAAGTGGCGAGAGAACCCTAGAAGAACAACAGTTAAGAAATACATGGTTTCATACAAAATTAATATGACAGAAATATGCATGACTGCTCTTAGCCCCCCCTTTTAGTAGGCAGAAATCCCAGAGAGGAAATGCCACCACAGTTGACCTCTCTGCCACAAAACAGCAATACCATGTTCCACGTGGTTCACTCCTTACGTAGGCAAAGTTTTTACAGTAAGGAAAAGATCAAACTACCAGGGCAAGCAGCTAAAGGGAAAGAAAAATATTGAATGTGTAAAATATCCACTAATATGAATACAAAAAACATGTTTCCCACCTGCACATAATAACATATTCAATCCATCTTCAAGCCTTTAGCCAGGAACATTTATGGGAATGTCAAAATGTCCTTACAGAAACTCTCTCTCCCTCTACCAGGGGCAATGGAGGGAGGCTTTCTAACTTCAGCACCAAAGTGAAGTGAGATTGGAAAAGTGTTAACATTTCTTTTACATGGCAGTAGTTCAGTTTTCTGAGCTTATTACAGGTTACAGTATCAACTAGCCTATAATTCCCTTGAAGCACAGCAGACCTAAGGAAACTTACCTGTCTTCCCATGTACCCACAGGCCATGTAGGTAAGAATTGGCTGAAGCATCACTTGCACTGTTGTTGCTTTTTTACTAAGCGTCGTCAGGATAGTGAACAACCCATCTCCAACTGATATGGCATCTAAGCCACCATGAAAGTTTTCATGTTTAGTGAGATGTAAGCCACTTGCACCTTAGTGAAAACAGAAACAGTTCAAAGGTCAGAAGCCAAGACCTAACAAACCATAACAGCCCATGAGAGAACTCAAGGATATTTAATTTCTTTACAGTTAAATGTTGACATGGATTTCATAAACTACAAATGGGCCAGTTTTCAGGATCATATAAATTACTATTAGTGTTCCCAGATACATGCTACCTTATTTACAGTATAAACAGGAAGACTTGACCCAGGAAGTCAAGGAATTTAAATCCAATTTTAGACAAGACCATAAAAATGAGTGTAATTAGCGAAGGAAACAGAATAAGAACTACAAGGATGGGAATCACTCCTAGCCAGAAGCAACTAACAAGTATTTAAGATTTTTTTTCAGAAGTGCACTTTAACCAAAAAACCCCAAACATTTAACTTACATATTTCTATCAGAAATACCTCTCCCAGAATTCTCCTTCTCAGTGCTACAGCTCAGGATTTATTCATGAGGATTTACTGAATATTAACATTCAGCAATATCTATTACACGTTGCTGAAACTGAGGATGGAAGGCAAAAGAATAGTCTTCCCAAGGAAGAGATTACCTCCGTAAATACAACTGTCTTACAAAGCATATGATATCAATCTGGAAGAGCTTTCAAAAGTAGTTTTAGATTTGAGTGGGGGGAATCAATGGAATAATCCCATACCATTTAGAGAAACTGGACTTATACTAACAAATAATAATAAAAAGTAACATGTTCAAGTCATCTTTGGAACATGCCTTAGAGAAACATTTTGGCAAGAGAATTGACAGCTGTAGTACTTTAATCACCTTCAAGCTGTCAAGAAAGAAAATATTGATAAGCACTGGATGCACTGAGACAGACAGAGAAAGAAAAGTCTTAAGACAGCCTCTGAACAGTCTAGAAAAGTTAAATGGAATGAATGATGGAGCTGAAGCCAACTAAGGTGGGTTTGCTGTGAAGACTTTGAGGTGAAAAGAAGGTCGGACAGGAGGGGAACACTGTTACTTGTATGATTTTCATAGTCTGTCAATGACAAAGCATAAAAGCCTAATGAAATAAATAGACAAAATGGTCACAAAAGAAAATCCAACAACTGTTTTAACTTCATGTGACATGAATACTCAAAGCCATCTTGGTTCCTGACCAGCTGGCCCACCAGGTGCAGTAAACTAACATTATTAGCATAAGTTTTGACACCAGAGCCACTGCTTATGGGTATACATCTGCAGACATCTTCTTGTTTATCTTTACTGGGTTGCTAGCATGCTGCACTAGCTATTACATGTTTACTACTATGTGCTGATAACTGATTTTTGGATCATATATAACCTTGGCTGCAGTCTTGGACAAATGATTTGTTCATAGAAATTGTCTGGAGAGAGCTTAACACAGCTTTTCTTGAAGGAACTAAAACCACAAATAGCTGTGTTACATCTTCCCAAAATACATATACAAATTAGTTTCAATAACCTGTATTAAAAGACTTTGGGAGGAACAATCCACTGAAAGGATCAGCTGGCCCAGTATCCTGAACTCAATGAAAAACATTTTGAAACAACACTATCTTTCCAAATTGCCTTTTTAAAAATGCAAAAAAACTGCTGGACAGAAATTGGTGGTTTAGAAAGACATCAAAGTTGAGGAGAAGAATATTTGAATTACACTCCAAAGAAAAACATACTCAAAACAAACCATCATTCCCAGAACAAACTACTTCCACTGTTCATAGTATATTTGTAATATGACACGAACTATCCAGAGTAAAGTAGGAGACGTTCTGGAATTAATTTCGGGAAGGTTCCAACAGCACATTCCAGGCTTGTCAAATCTTGCCTGCTGTTTAATTTGACTACTGGAGATTACTACTTTTTCCTCAATTGTTTTTATGCCAAAATGAACTACTGGTCTAACATTCACATGCTCTCATCCAAAAAGTATACTGTTTTCTGGTAATAGCATTGGTTAACAGTTTCACATCTGCTTAAAAGAGACTAGCACAGAAAAGGCCAGAGATACTTTCTTTGAAACAAGAGAACACTATAAAGAGAACAAAGTTTTACAACTATTACGCCTGAAATGGAGTGCAAGCTCTTTGCCTATCCTCCTGCAAAATGTTCTTCCAGTTTTGCACATGCAGAAACATTCATGGTATTTCAGCCAGTGGTTTAATTTGTGCAAAAAACCTCAATGCTATCATCACAGCTCACAAGCAAGTAATATAGTCTCTCTGAGAAAATGCACCTTAGGTACATGTCTGACAAACAGCAACTTTGCTGTTCAAAGTATCATCAACTTCCTCACTTGTTCATAGCATGAAGATCCCACCCACAAATATATGACTGGAACTCCCAGAACATGATGTTAATTGAGATTTCTGGTGAAACAGAGGAATAGAAAAGTTTATGTATTCTGTGCAAGGGCCACAATTGTAAATTGTCATTTTCAGAAACGATTAAGAAAAGGGAAAATAATGCGATACATAGAGAACAATTGAGGTAACATGTCTATAGTACAAACTGAAGACTAATCCTAATCCATGCATAGAGACATGCGATAGGCACATTGAAATACAAGAAATTCCATTTAAACATAAGAAAAAGGCTTTTCTACTTTAAGAATGATTGAACATTGTAACAGGTTGCCCATGGCAGTTGTGGAGTTTCTACCCTTGGGGAATTAAAAACCCAACTGGATAAGATACTGGGCAACCTGCTCTCTGAGGCAGGCTCTTGAGTTGACCCTGCTTTGCACAGGGAGGTTGGACTAGACAATCTCCAGAGATCCCTTTCAACACTGACCATTCTGAGATTCAGCAAATTCAAATGGCAAACACACTCTTGCTTGGTTTTAATTACTGTCTCCCACCTCATGTTAGTTATTTTCACATACCTGTCCCCCACTTTCACTTCCTATCAGTCTCTTTTTTTTCCTGTCATTTCTGTGACACATTTTTTCATGTGTGCACTCAATTTATGAGGTTGTAGAAGTTTCAGGTGTTTCACACCACCCCAAAAGATTTTCCACTTTATTTACAAAATACCTACCAATAATCATTGCCATAGCGCTGCTATTACACTGGCCAAGTGCAGACAAAATCTGGCTCATAATTTGTTGGTTGGCTAACACCAAGTCTGCCACATATGCAGTTGATCCTTGAGTATTAGGGTTGCTTCCATTGCCATCTTTGCCTCCTGAAACCTTTTCTTCATCAGACACACTGTCTGTAGTACTGCTAGGTACTGGAACACGGGCACTATATTCTCGGTTACTGGAAAGCGGCAGTTGAACTAAAATGTTGACCAGCTTTAACAAATCAAACATAAGTTGATCCCTTGTCATTTCTCCGCAAACTGCTTTGGCATCACCTGGACGGATAATATTGGCAAAAAGCCCTCCAAAACATGCTCGAGCACCCACAGAGCTGTCTGAGCCGCTGCGAGACATCACTTTGTCTGAACATGTAATGTAATGATGCACAAGGAAGGTTATAGACTCAATTACTGCAGAAATAGTGCTAACTGATACAACTTCAAAATTCTGTTCCAGGGTGAATTCCAAGAGTTTCACTTGTGCATCCAAGGGTCCCTGGCCCGTCTGGAAAGCACCCCTGAAAGAAAAAAAAAAAGGATATTTCATTGTTCAATATTAACAAGTTAAACAGGTTCGGTTGTTTGAGGGTTTTTTAGCATTATTTTTAAGAATCAAAAAGCACACCAAACTTAATAAATAAAAATCCAGCCATTTTCAGAAGCACATCTTCAGCCATGTTGAAGCACAATCTGATCTTTCACATAAGTCAAGTATTCATAACTTTTTAATATACTGGTCATTGCACAGCCTGTAGAACCTGTTCATGCTATCACTCTCCTGATACCACTACGGATTAAAGTTTCCTTTGAAAAAGTCTAGGATCCATCTTTTTTTTTTTTTAGTTAGTTAATTTTGCAGGTATAGGCTTGGAATATAGTCCTAGTGGGTGAAAAGTTTTGTATGTTTGCAGGGAAGCTTCATGGGAAGAGTCATCTAATACTTCAATATCACTAGGATTATTTGTTTTCTAACAGGAAATTATGATGGGTTTTTTCTTCCAGTAGTTCCGCCCCCCCGCTGAGGTAGTAAGAATAATGGTCAGGTTTTAGGCGTCTAAATAGTAACTATACATAAAACCATGAGAAGGTACTCAAACTATCTAGGTTGGTGTTTGTAGGTTGATTGCCTGAAGGATCCCTTTTAGGGATAAATTTATTTTCCCAGTTGCTTTTACACGTATACTGGTAGACTACAATATGAACCTTTTGAATCTGTACATTTAAAACAAAATTGGTGCTAATTCTTGAAGTGCGATTTAGTTACTGATTTTTGATATATTTCTCTGTCTCTTTTGACATTGATCTTACTATAACTTTTGAAATTAAATATAGACTAAAACAGCTTATAGAAACAGCCCTGAAGAAAATAATTGGCATTTAATTAGTTCTAACAGCAAAATACTGCTTTGCTTCACAAACAATCCTATGCTTTAATCAGACATGGTATATACTTCAATAATTACCTGAGGTTTTAGAAATAACCATCTAAACCCTTTTCTAGTGCTTTGCTCCCATTTTTTGACATTTCAGGCTCTCCTTTGCTTTGTCTCAAAATATCTAACACATTTCAAAAAATAAGCTAATGAGACCACTGCAAGGATATTTCAAATAAATTACGGCATGCTGACACGCATTCCAAAATTCACTGTGAATTACCAAATTTACCCTATTATGACATTTCTTGCATAGTGATTGATCACCAATGTAGCCTGGTAAACACCTCCCATGCAATTTAAGTCACTAAGGTAAAATCTCTTAGAGAAGGCCGAAACTGTTTTCTGTAAGATTAAAGAATAGATAACACAAAGGTGCCACCTACTGGGAAGCCAGAAACTGAGGAAGCTCATCCCTAATTATACGAAGCCTTTATATGGGGGATGAGCAGAACATCAATACCAGAAATAAATGATAATTCCTAATGAACTTCAGACCAAAAAATTGCCACATTTCTGGTGTACTGCTGTGTACACAACAGTCTTGTGCTCATCGACCTGGCCTTGAAGAAGCAGAGCTGTAAGAGACAAGCCATAAGCTCTTATCTCTCCTCTGGCCAGCAGCACTTCTCTACACTAGTGGGGAGACAAGACATCAATAGGCTCCAGAAGGAGAGTGGGGCAGAGGAGGTTTTCCACTGTTGGGTGAGGAGAAGAGAAAAAAAAGACAAAGCAATAAATATGCATATTGCATAAATAGGATTATGCAATCTCATATTTCATCCTACTATATTATAAAAGCCATCCATATTATTTTCACAATCTATGAATAATTTCTAGAATCTTTGATTAATTCAGGCCTCAGAATACTTTTTTCTCTTTTTAATAGGTAAGGTCATCAATAATGCCCTTATTTTAGGGAGTACTTTAACAAGGCCTATATCTTAGCTCTAGATAAAATCAGTCCAAACAAATGTTTAGTGCCTCTATTCACTGTCCTTCACACACGGAGGGCTGTGTGTGGATTCCAGTTGCACTATTCCATGTGCCAGAAGCAGCCCAGATCCTGCCGGTAGTGCTGCAGCAACACCTAAGATCTCCATCCATATATAACTTGACAGTGTGACAAGGCAGGACATACACATCTTAGCTGTGATTCACACTCACACAGATTTCAAACACAAAGAGGGCATGAAAGAAAAAAAATAGTTAAGATTTACCTTTCTGTTGAAAGTATATGTATTAATTTCAACAAAAATTCACTGAACATCTGAGGACAAGTTGAAGAAAGGTGCACTTGTAAGCGAGTAAGAAATTCTTGCATAGCTTGCGTAGCCGTTGGCCCAACCTAGAGGGGGAAGGCATTTTAATAAGTATTATATAGACCTGAAATGTCTTCAAATACATTAAGCAGTATCTAACATGAACATTTTCTAAGAACAGAAAAGTATTATGTAGCTTAACTTGCCTGCTAAAAAATTTTACTGGGTTTTCACAGGACAACTACTGTGTATCAATTTATATTATGTGTTATTCTACTACTAACCATGAGTAAAAAGCAAATAATTCAGTTCTTTGCTTAAAACTCATTTTGCAGCTTGAGACTTTATCTTTTCAGCAATGCAAACTACACTTCACACAGAATATATTTCTGTGCTAATCTGAATGTTTTCTTTTTTTCCCCACAAACCACACATTTACATATAAGTGCTTTAAATTAACGGCACTGCACAATGTTTAATTTCTGGAAAAGACTATGTGTTTTCTGGAAAATTTTCTGGAAAATACTGGAAATACCAGGTGTTTGCTGTCTCCTAAACTAAGTGTTTCTGAGACTCCTGTCAAATGTTACATAAAATTAAGTTAACAGGCTTTTTTATTACTATTCACAGATGTTTCAAAAGACTGCAAAAAGCAAAAAAACATTAGTTGAAATTAGGAAAAACAGTAGACACCACATGAATTCAGAAACAGGCAGAAAATAAAAGCATAATCTTAAATTCTGGAATTATTAGATATTTAAACTTAATCTGCATTGGCATTTTTATCCCAACCCAACAAGATTTCAGGAAACTAACTGAACTGTATTACTTTTTTCATGCATGTAACTAAGGAATCCTAACTTGGAACACATTCACTGACATATCGCGTGGCATTCTCTCCCTGTGGCAAGTCTCCAGATAGTTGTAAAAACACATGATCACTACTCAGAGTGTATCACCAACATGAACTTCCCTATGGTTGCTCATCAGAACCAACTAAGACCATAATCAAAAAAAAGAAACAAGTCAAGGATATAATACATTATGAATAACACATATTCATGTCAAGTGTACTGAAATTCTCTTACGAAGATTTTTTTATTATTATTATTATTTTAATTGCTAGTTACCTGTGGACTGTGTTGATTTGTTCCATGAGGATTAGTACCGGAAAGAAATTTCACTAACACATGAATGAGGTTTGGATCTGACACCAACAATTGGGCAGTACTTTCCTGAGCTCCAATGGCACTGCTTGGACCAGCTTAAAAATAAAGACATAAAAATTAAAACTATAATCTTAACCATTAATTATAAGTCAAACATTTATACTGCATATCCCTTATACTTATTTCATGATGTGTAAATATTCTCAGCAAAATCAGCTACTGAAACCTGCTTACTCAGGAGTACAATTTTGAGTGTAGTTTTCCATTAAGTACAGATATAAACCCCCAAAACTGTTCCATCAGTGTTCCAAGCTTACTAAGGCAGTGTTCCTGAAAGTAGAGCTCATAGCTCTTGCATGTATACTGAGACCTGTTATATTACTGCCTTTTGGGGTTTTTTTTTTGAAAAAAGTTCCCCTTATAAACTATTTTGAAATTTAAGACAAATCATTATCACTAAAACTACATTCAACTGCAGCTGACATAATTAATCAAAATGAGAAGTGAATCTGAATTTGGTTATTCTGTTTTTCATAGTTTTCTGTAACTTTTCTTTGTTTCAATGTAACCGCATCATTCAAATTTTGTGTATGACTTCAGTTTTGAGCTAGATGTCACTTGAGTTTGTCCAAAAGTACCAAGTATCCAAATTAATTTTAAAATAAGTGTACAAAGTGCACAAAATGTTTATATTTTTATTTGAAAAGGGGACGTACTTTTGTGCTTTCCTGCATTTCTGAATGATACCTTCACAGACAGAAGGTATTTAATTTCTTCAGAGACCCTGAATCACCTATGAAGTCTATAATGATCACTGTGACAAGCAAACTGCTATTCAATGTTCTTTTTTAAAAAACAAAATGAAACAAAACAAAACCAAACCAAAACAACCTCTCCATTGAAACTACAGCTTTTAGAATATGTATGCTTGCATTCTTCTGAACAGGGCACATTTGGGGTGCAGCTTCAAGTCATTTAATTTGTTCATTTGGTGTTTCTTTGAAGGTAATATCATTTAAAAACCTCCAGCTTTTTCCTGCTTTGTTCACCTTCACTTGTTAGGTCTGTACTGTAACTACTTAATTAAATCTGGCTATTTGTGAAGACTTTACATCTTAATACAAGCAGATGTTACGTTAGAACTTCCACAGAATTGACTGTTCCAGCCCATCTCCTCTTGACAAGCAGCAGCCAAGTCCACATGCTAACCCTCAACTCATCTCCTTCCAGGATTAGAAGGCTCCATAGTTTTTCTACTGTTTCATGAAAGGGTTGATGCCACAACTGAATAAATACATCTTCATTACTTCCTATGTTATTTTATTTTTATATTTTCTATTTAACAGCTGAAAATATCACCGCAATATAACAACCCACTTTTTTTCTACATTATATTCATAGTCTGACATGTTTTGTTTGACATTCTAACTCAGATTTCAGGATGCATCTACATTATCTGCTCTGTCACGAAGTGTTTGTGCTCAAAACACTGCTCTCAAACAGTATTTCTGGTGACAATAACAGATAAGCAAAAGGGCATGTGAGGAGAGCACAAATAGTTCTTGCTAAAGGAACTGATGAGTAAATGCACTATGAGAACAATTTGACAAATGACAGCTGTTTAGAGCAACTGTAGCTCTGAGAAATTTTTCTTTGCCAGGTGTCGTTGTAGATTTGCTTCTACCCACCTTCCTTTACATGGCATTAAATGTTTCTAGATGTCACCCGTCAAATACTGATTGTAAACACCATCCTTGCAAAATTTGTCCCTGGATCTTGTAACCAGTTAAGGGCATTGTTCTCAAAACAAATGGCAGGGGTATTGGGTTTATCCCTGAAAAATATCTTGCACTCCTCAGATAAGAGCTTCTGAAGCACAGAAGTTACACAGCCTGAGCTCTCATTATGAAGACATTTATGAGCACATAATGGCATAATAAAATAAGATTTTCTGATCATGAACTGACCTGCCCTAGACAGTGGTTGCTCATAAAGTCCCAACATAGGACAGTTCCCAAAAAGAATCTGCCCTATACTCTGGTGGGGAAAAAAAAAAAACTACTAAAAAAAACAACTAAAAAGCTTTGATTACTGCTGGAGAGATCTGAGGTTTTGGAAAAATAACTAACAAGCAGCTTTGAAAACAACATCAGGATGAGATCTCTAGAACCACCTCATTTCTCAAGACAATATCTTCTAATTCATTGATCTCCTGAAGAAATGGTGACCAAAATTGTAATCTTCAGAGTACAATAGTTCAGAAGTAGGTTCAAAGAGACTACTCGTAAAATGCAAATAAGGCAGGACCCTTATCTAGAATGGATGGAAAAGTATGAAAAAGCACTGCCCTTCCTCCCTGCCCGCCCCCCCCTTTTTTCCCTTTCCTTTCTTCTTTTTAAGAGAAAGACTGGAGAAAACAAAATGGCTAAACATGAAAATATGTATTAAATGGCAATAATGAATTTCAACTAAATAATGCAAACTTAAGAAGGAGGTTCTCTGAGAAGGCTTTGAGATCCAATGGTTTAGAAAAATAGCAGCAGTGGGATTTTCTCGGTGAAAAATGCCCACCTGCAAAAAGAGTTTAGTGAATCATCTATGAGTGGCTACACCTCTAAGTTGTTTTTCAGTTTCTGAAACAGCAAATACAATTATCTAATGAGAATTATGTCAAGAAGAGGTGCCTTCTTGCTTATTTAAAAGGCTTATTGCATCTGAAGAGGTTTATTATACCTGAAATCATCTGAAGAAATATTTTTGGTGGTGGTGGTGTTTTTTTCATCAGTGAAGATATTCTGCAAATGAACACATTTGGGGGCTTGTTGCATTTTGCGTATTAAAAGGGGAAGAACCTCATTTTATAACCACACATATCTAGGAAGACTAACCTAAATTATTCCCAATGAACCGTAATTGACATCTTAGTGGTTTAAAAAAACACACCAAAAAAACAACAAAAAACCCTAACCATAACCTGTCAATACAGTGAAGATATGTGAACAATTTGTACTTAATAGCTTAAAACATTACAGAATTAAAGAGGATACAAGAGAAACTTGACTCCAAAAGAAAGCTGACATGTCAATTATATTTCACCAGTCTCAGGAACAACTTGTCTTTAAATTGTTCACTCTCTAGTGTATATGTTAAAAAAACCAAACCAAACCAAAACCCTATCTTTCCTGGAAAGCATGATCTTGAAAATTTTAAGTTGATGAGAACTCCTGTGAGACACTGCCTGCAATGGCTTAAGATACTATTATTAGTCCCAGTTCTGAACTAAAGCACATGGAAACCAAAATCATCGATTGGAGAAGTGCTCTGATGGATACCACCTTCAATTGTCAAGAAGTGAACAGAGATTATTTCAGCTCTTAAATGTGACAACTCAGTGTCATTGAGACAGAATATTATCTTGAATTATTAGCTGCTGAGGTATCCTGGCACAGAAGTTATCTGATGGGCACTTAAACCTACTTAGCTCCTGGTTGTATCAGTGAGTATGGGAAAAGGGGCAGTTAAGGGATATATATCTGTATTAATCCACACACATGTATAAAAGGAGACACACCTTCGACCCTTTTCTTTACCCTCCAGCAAGCTTGTATCTCCAACCCTTTCCAACTCAACTCCAACCTTAGGCTCACAATCCTATATACGAAAAAATCCACAACCACATTTCATATGCTTATTGAGCCTCCAGTCAACCACAGTGGTTGCTTCTGAGCAGCTTTTCATTCACATCATTACTTACTGATCTCATGCAATTGCCTAATAAACTCCGCAAACATGTGGCTGCTTGTCTGTCAGTATCAAAGCACAAACACTCAGCCTCGTGCCACTTGGAAGAGATTCACATATGGTCTCAGTAGTACACACAGCGTAATTTTTTGAAATTTCTAGTCCACAGTTAAAAATTGGAGTGCTGAAAATACACATGGGTGTTAAATGCAGGCACCGATATCCTACAAATCAGGCCACATTCTATTCTCAAACATCAAGAATAAGACAGAGGTCTCAGTTTGTGAATATCGATTAAGTCTCTTCCATTAGATTATTCACAGTTCTACCTAATAGCAAAAATTTCAGCAGATTTTTGTGAGACTGATCTCTAAATAACATCAAAGAAAAGGGACAGAAAGTGAAAACCTGAAGAAAAAAGTGCATCCCAAAGATAATGATTTGAAATGGCATCTATGAAAAAAAGATTCATAAGCATCTTTGAGGAAAACTGTGGAGAATAGCTGTATCATCACAGGATGGCAAATTGCTTGATAGAAGTGTGATCTTCAGGTGGCTCTGGGTTTCTTTTTTCTGTAATTACTGTCTTTAGTCATATGCTTGGAGTGAAAACAGAATTTAAAAGAGCTCTGACTTGGTCTAACATGTAGGTTTTAAAAGATTCTAGTCTCCAAGTTCTTACTGTTTGATGTCTTCTTTAGCCTTGAGGATATGGCCACCAAAGCATTCCTCAGGACAGCTGCCCTATGATAGCAAGCCATTTAGAAGCCTCATTTCTTCATTTAAAAAATTACATCCTTTAATTTCTACCAGTCTTGTGGCAAAATATTCTCAATGCGAGATTATTTCTCCTGTGTTATGGAGCAATATACACAATGTGAGATAACCTGGTGTGCATAGGGAAATGAAATGAAATTAAAGGGTTGGATTTCTTTTTTAATAGATTCAGCTTCTGAGGGCTTATTTTCAGATAGCTTAACATAAGCAATGACTAGTGCCGGCATGTTTACAAAAATATTCCTACTGCATCAGAAAAACATGAATCTCTCTCATAGCACCTTAATTCTTCCTCTCTGCTACCTCTTCCCATAGTACAAAGCTAATTTCCAAGAATCATTAGCTAATCCTAAAAATCATTTTTAGAAGACATTATCAACCTACTTATAATGACATTTTCTTTTACCACTAGGGTTTCAGTTTCCCATGGTACAAGCAATTCAAGGAGCCCACTCTTGAAAAGCCTTGAAGCTATGGGAGAACCAACAAAAGTACTTATATGACAAAAGGAAAGTTCTGGTATTTGGATGGGAATCAACATTCATTTGCATGTCACTAAAACAGGCAACATAAAAAAAAACCCCAAACTTACCATTAAGCTGCATATTTGTCATGAGAGTTAGGCTATGAAGCACAAGGCACCATGTCCGGAGTAAGGTATTGGGATACCACGCCAGAACTGACAGGAAGCTAGTTACTGAAGCTGTCAAGAAAAATATGTTTTTCCAAGCTTTAATCTTCAGGCTATTACTATAAATTTCTTGGGTTTACTGTAATGTGCTATATTTATTATTGTTATTAATATTACTGTTTGTGGTATTTACTTTGTTTTGACAACTATTGTTCCAGGAAATTAAGAAAAGAATCCCCACCAACACTTCACAGGAACTAGCCCACAGAACTTTCTACAGTGCCCAGACCCTGACATCTCAGAGAAAACGATGCAAAGAAACTGGTTTCAAAATTTTCTCATGGAAGCCAGCATAACGGGTTCATTATAGCAGGCATTAATGTTTTGGACTATCACCACAAGATTTTCTAAACTATACAGTATAACATATTATAGAAAAAAAAAAATTCAACATGTCTTTGTACTAGATTAGTAGTCTGATGACAAAAGGTAATAGGGCTTCCCCCTCCACCAACCCCTTTGATAATAAAAAGATCATAGGATGGTATACAAGGAGAAGAGATTTGTCACAGAAGTGCACACAGGTGCACAGTTCACCTTAGACCAAGTAGTGTATTTTAAAAAGTCCTCTTGGCATTAATGATGAGTTAAGAACCACAAATTTTACAATTTAATTTCTGAGGAGATCATGTAAATTCAAGGAATCATCTCTCAGTTACATACTAGTTACACATTTTTCATATTAAGAAGATAATGAGCCCAAGAGCTCTTGAATAAGAACACAGAAAATATCCCAACATTGATCTTATCAAGAATACTTATTGTAATACTTTTTGCTTATTAGCAAAAATTGAGTACTTAAAAAAAAAATCTTATCTTACACTTCCTGAAAATTAAATTTCCCATATTTAATGTATTTTACCTTGGTTCAAGGAAATGACAGGAATTCGGTTAGCATTATAAAGGAAAATATCAGCGCCACTATCTTTACTTCCAGAGGAGCTGGAATTCAGGCTTAATGTGAGCCATAACTGTAAAAGGGATTCAAGCTGAAAAAAAGGGAGAGAAGAACACTATCAGACCAAACTCAAGTGTTTTTCTAGAACTCCAGAGCATAAAAGATTATTTGCTTTGATTTTAAAAGCCTTATCTACATTCTCAGCTGTTACTGTTTCACTGATACACACACACACATTCTCTCTCTCCCCCCCCCTTTACTGGATTTGAAGATTCTGATAAACATAATATTCAAGGCAAATTCAGCATAACTAGAAAATGCTTCTGCTATGTTTTTGTAATTGATTCTTCTAAATACAGTTAAGTTTCTCTGAAGAAGTTTCTTCAAACTTATGTTAAAAGAAAGCAGCTTTACACACTGCTCAGAAACGTCTGTATCATAACCTTACACCTGTAACACTGGTTTGCATGTAAGCTTTTGGAATGTCTCAATATAGTCAAATGATGTTTACCCATCAACCAAAATTATTGAAAAGTCCAATTTAATTACTGGGAAACTTCCCTTACTATCAGAGACACTGATGCTTATTCTGAATAACTCCCTTGCGGAAAATAACTATTTAGATATTCCGGGGAAGCATCAAGGTTCTTTAGACCACAAACTGTATTTTGGATGAGATATTTAAAGAACAATTGAGGGATGGAGTCAGCCACCCAGTTAAAATATAAACAGGCAGGCAGGCACCTAATCACTCATATATAGCATGCATGGTGTTCCTTTGTATGTATCAAGAAAAGCATTGCTAAACCAATGACTTTTCAAAAAGCGCACTTTTAATTTTAACATTTATGATCATTGGATAATTCAGGTTGGAAGGGACCTCTGGAGGTTATCCAATCCAATCTTCTGCTCAAAGAAGGGCCAAAGACGACATCAGAATGGGTTGCTCGGGGGTTTATCCAGCTGGGTTTTGAAGATCTCCACAGATGGAGACTTCACACTTAGTGACACTCTTCACTAATAAGCTGACAATTATCTTTCAGTGAATCTACAAACTTGTTTTTAAATATGAAAATGTATACCCACTTTTTCACTGTAACAAGAAATGTCATTTTTGATAAAAGCCTTCAGCAGCTTGTCAGTTACATTATTGGTACTGCTGTCCATGACAGTTTCACAAGCAATAAAGCACATGACATAACAGGTTACTTGCATCCTAAGTAGTAAGAAGTATAGGAAAACAACTTTCAAATTTAGAGAGAAATGCTATCAAAACATTTCAAAGTTCATAATTCTATACCTGAACATGGTGGACTTGTAGCATGGAAAAGAGTTTGTTGAAGCATGCACTCAGCATAGGTATAGATGACAACTGTACAATTAACTGGGCATTTTGGTTAGCAGTATGCAATCCTCTCAGCAATGAATCATCTGTTCCGCTAGGAGACTGGGTTACTAAAAAACAAAAAGTATCATCCCTCCATGAATTATTTTGTGAAAGTTGCTAAAAGAAATTTCATATTTATTTCCTTGCATTCTATACTTAAGGGAAATACACTTATTTTATAATTTACAGGAACATCTTCAATGTAGTGTTCAGCTGAGTTGAACTACTGACTACCATACTGTGAAAGGCATACTTGAGTATCAGACATCTCCACCTTCACAAAACTGTTTGGAAAGTGAGCCCACACAAATACACTTTCACAGTTCTTCCTAAACATGTATTATAGGAGTGTCCTGATAACACAATGGTAAGACAAACATTTGGAACATCTCTTCCATGCATTATGGTAAAACTACTGCAGTCAATAATAAACTTCCAGAGATTAAAGGCTGAGGATGTCACTAAACCTACTCCATCATCATTCAACTAATGACTGCATGCACATGAAGGCACCCAGAGAGCTACAAAGCAGCACATCTTAACAAAACGGGCAGTGCAACTGGCTAAAAATACATTCAAAAGTAAATTGGCATCATGAGTGTTTTTATAACATAAAGCTTATTGAACAGCTGCATTCAAAATTTTATTCAAATATTTTCACTTTCATGACTGAACAGGTGAAACTGTCAAGTGCAAAGCAGCTTTCAAACAGCTGAAATTTCACAGTGAATGCAAGAATGAAGCTTCACAAAACCAGGAAACTTAACATTCACTTGCACCTCGATCGGAAAATGAAAATAATTCCTCCATTGTAGTATAATGCACTGTAAAAGAAATCCTGTATATCTGACTAGTTTCCCAAAATATCTTAAATATATGTATACACATAATTCAAAAATCTGAATAAAGAAATATCTCTAAAGCTTGGCCTAACAAGAAAATTCAAGCAAAATATAACTTTTTCTAAGCTGCTAAATGACTGCAGAAAAAATTAGTACAAATTTCAAAGCATCATGGTCATTATGTGAGGAGAATGATTTGACAACACGTAGTTACGTGTAGGAGATGTGTTTGTTAATGCTTGTAGAATGGAATCAGCCTCCAGGGTGGACATCATTTTCAGCATCAGCTCAGCCTGCTGTTCAAGTCCAACTTCTAGACGTGCATCTAAAGCTACACAAGGCAACAAACAGGGTAAAACTGAATTGTATCAGACATATATAATTAGTTACTCTAACTTCCTGTGAAAGCAATATAGATATACAGTACACATTAAACTGAAAAAAAAAATCTCAGTATCACTAACAGAAAGATTCATTTTTATATATGACAGAAGCAGAATACAGAAACTTGTACTCTGAACTGAATATAAGGTTGTTATAGATGTGAAATATATAATTAATAAAATATTAAATTTCTGTGAAACAAACACATATTTCTTTTTAGTATCACACATGACTAATTCTGCATATGTTTAAGCTTGTTTTTCCTAAGGTAATAGCTCTCAAACAAGAACCAAAAAACTGTGTTTCCCCAGTGTGGCAGGGGAAAGATCTATCACCCCAGTTCAGTAGTTATTCCTCCAAACTCAACAAGTGTGCCACCTCATTCCTTAGGGTAGATCCAACTATCCAATATATCAGCCAACTAGAAAAGAGCTTCCAAAATTTCCTGAGAAAACAGGAATAATTTAAAACTGCCTATAAGTGTGTGCTCAAAAATGTTAGAAAATAAGATTTTCTGCTGTTAGGCTGTTTTAAATATAAACTTCACATAATATTCTTTCATTTACCACCAAAAAACCCCATGGCATATAGAAAATTTAATTATTTCCACTTAATACATGTAGAGATTGTTAACATAATTTGATATGCAGAAGTGTCAAATACAGTATCACAGAAAAGAGACCCTGAACAGAACTTTCAGTTCATTGCTTACCTTGAGAGACTGATACGCTCATGGTTTGTGATCCATTTTTCTCTGTAGTTACCGGTGGTTTTGCAACTGGAATTCCAACGCCTCCAATGTAAGGATTGTAATTGTAGGTACCATAATCAGCACCCCAGTAATCATACCAGGTGCTGCTTATAGGCTTAAAAAACAAACAAAACAACAGGAAAAAAAATAAACAGCAACTCTTTAGACTGCCCAAGTACAAAAATAAAATTTGTAATGACTAACAACAAACACTGAAGTTACAAGAGATTAAAACCAGAAGATTGGATCCAATAGCTTTAGAAAATTTTGTTTCAATTTTTATTGCTGTGTAAGCTACTGAATCCTTAGTGATTGTCAAAATCCAGCAATGTAGTTAGCTGTCTCAAAGATTCAAGAAGCCAATTTGAAAATGTTATCATCAGTTTTTATTCACACATTTGTACTATATTGTAAATTTTGAAGTGGAGTATCACACAGATATTTTGAGAAGTTATTTATCAAGACAGAATACTATATTATTAACTGTACTATGAAAGTACCTTGAAGCCTCAGCGAGGCTCAGGGATTATTTGTACTGGGCTCTGCAAAAGAAAGAGTTGAATAATCTCTACTGAAGTGTCATAATTTAAGACACTAAGAAAGCATATGAATCACAAGGAAAAAAATAGTAACGTAAGACTGTAGGAAGGCAATTTGTGTATGCCTGTATTTTTAATGGCAAGATCCAGTATCACCTGTCATTTTACAGATACAGAAGCAAATCTTAAGAAGGATTAAGAATGAAGAAGTGTTTTTCTGGCTGTTTTTGGAGGACATCCAATCAGTCAATGAGATCATGAAGATACTTGCAGATGAAGTGGACTAAGGCATACTGCCACATGAAATGATAGCAGAATAAAGGAGGAGGGAAACATCAGTAAAACAAAAATTAAGCAATAAGTGGAATTTTTGGTAGGGTGAGACTTAGAGAAAAAAAATCTTTACATGATAGGTAATGGGTGGAAGGACATATCAGGGAATATAGGAAAAAAAAAAAGTAAATTTATTGTTGTCTGAGCAAGTGGTGAGAAAGATAATTGAGGTTAATTCAAATGAGGCTGAAGGTTTGAGTCAATAGTGAGAGGAGCAGGAAAACTCCAAATGAGAGCATCATCCTTATGGACAGAGAAAAGAGACTCAACATTTTATTACAAACAGTTTTGTTTCTTTAAAACCAAAATATTTTTGTTTTTTTAATACACCTTGACAATATACTATTACATCTAAACGTAATTTTACCACCTCTGATATGTTTAGCTTCCATTTTAAGTATGAAAGCATTTAATAATTTTCTTGTTCCACAGTGAAATAATTTTTTAAGTTAGTTGCTTGTCTTCATAGTCTGAAGTTGGTCTGAGCACTAGCTACTGCTGCCTTGGGTTTTTTTGAACACAATACTATCAGTATTAACCCTTAAGATCAATCACAGAAGCAAATGGCATGCTATTCTTAATAAAAAAGGACAAGACTTGATCTTATTTTTCTTTTATATTATGCTTTTGTTGTCTTTAACATGCTACAGTATGAGTAAACTCAGAACCTCTTGTTTATACAGATTATCTTCACACAAAAGCAAAATATTTTGTGGTCAATCGAGATATGAATACATCTGAGATGTGAACACAATCTTTACATTCTTTCCCGTTATTCTACATTAAACCTTTATAAAAGGCCAAAAGCAGGTCTTAAGACATCAAATACCACTAACGAAGAATTGTAAGAGAGAAAGGATTTTATTATTCCACACGTAAATGTTATCCTGAAAACTCAGGTGTGTCATACCTTGAAGACTTTGGCTGCAAGGGGATCTTTCTCCAAATCAATATCCAAAGGATCAATATCAACTTCCATCAGGTCTTGCAGTAATTCAAGGTCAATGTCCTTATCTTTTTCCAAAGATGACAAAGGTGGAGCACCTTTGAATGATTAAAAGAATATTAATACTACTAAGTACAAACCATAAAACATGGATATATCATCCAATTCATGGATGATTTTAAGGCTTTTAATATTACAGCTCTTAGTGCAAAAAGATAATGAATGCAATCAAGTTGCCTTTTTTAAATAATCAGAAAAATAACCATTTTGTACTGATCAGCTGTAAAAATAAGTTGAAGAATTGCTCATAGTCTGCCTGTATTTTCAGAAACTAATTATCCTATCACCAAAACTCCTTTACTGATACTTTGATAGATGAGTAATAGCAAAGGTTTTTTTTACTTTTTTGAGTATACATATATACATCAAGATTATGGAATAATTTACCTGTGATGTCATGTGTCAAAGGCTCATCTATTGTTTCCACTAACTGAACTGTGGACTGCTGGAGAGAGTCATCAGAATCCCCAGCTGAAGCTCCAGCATCTTCTCCCAAAGCACATTCTTCCATAGCTTCAGCTGCTATAGGTGCCAACAACTCTCCTACGTATTAGATTAAGCAGACAACTGAATTTCAAGCTTTATTCCACTTACAAATTAATATCCCAGTGTCTAGGCCAACTGTCTGTTCTTCATCTAACTCTAAATTCTCTAAGGGCTGCTTCTTCAAGGGGAGGAGTTCTGAATAATTTTCAAATAATCAGGGTCATATAAATATTAACTTTTCAATGCCCAAGTCACTAATTCAGGATTGACTGTAATTGCAACTTCAAATTGCATTTTTTACACACTAATCTCACGATCTTAAAATAGCGTCAGCAGGTTCTAACATAATAATTAAAAAAAAAAAAAAAAATCGCTAAAACATTCAAGATAGAAAGTTTCAAGTGTAAAGTACATTCTGAAAAATATGAACTTAAAACAAACCTGCTAGAATATCCTGCAGCATACAAGTCAGAGAATACTGAGCCCATGCTCCGCCCCAAGAGATGTCTCCTCTGTTAAAATCAGTTCCAACAAGAAGCAGCAATAATCTTTCCAACTGCGTCTCATTTACAATCTCACATAAATGAATTGTTGGTCTTGTAGCATTTGCAATTCTAGCAAGAACCTAAAAAAAAATATATGCCTAGTCATATTTAACACTATGAAAATATGTAATAGCTTTCATTTCTACGATTATTAGATTTTGCTTACTAGTAAACTAGGTATTTTAACAAGCTTAAATTTATGATTTTACAAGTGTAATTACATGAAAATATTTTTTAAAGTTACTTTTTCTATGGAATTTTGAAGCCATCATATTGTAAGTTACGCAAAAGGTGACAGATCAGAAAAACTACCTCACCAGAAATTACTAGAAATTTTAATGCTGCAGCTAATTTTTACCATCGAGTCAGCAAAAAAAAGCAGTAACAGAAAGCTAATTTAGTGTGGTCTCCATTGCAGCTACAGAGTGATGTTCAATATTCTGTTTACCTTACAAACAAAGAGAAGTAAGTCTGCATGACAAGTAAAGTCCATGGACAAGAGAAAGAGCGCCAGCTTCTGCACTACAGAAATACAACGTTCATGTGCCAGTGTAAATGGAAGTGGTTCAATTTCCGGAGTTTCCTTTGTTGTTGATACTTCTGTATCTAAAGTAGAACGAGGCCATTCTGCAGTTCGACGTAAGCGTATTAAGTCCTTGAAGTGCTGCAGAAATTAAATTTGAAACAACAGTTAAATTTTAAAACAAACCTCTAAATCTTTTCCCAGTGAAAATCTGAGGCAGCAATAACAGTAACTGTAAAACTTAAAAAAAGCAAGGGGAGAGAAGGGGAGAGAAGGGGAGAGAAGGGGAGAGAAGGGGAGAGAAGGGGAGAGAAGGGGAGAGAAGGGGAGAGAAGGGGAGAGAAGGGGAGAGAAGGGGAGAAAAAAGAGGGTTTAAGAATGCATGAGAATCTGGAATGCAATTAAGGCTTTACTGGCAGAAATTTGTTTTGACAGCATTTTATCTCAGGTGACACTCATAACAAAATTATCCAGTTCCACACAAGTGTCAATTAAGCCTTTATGTTTGCCATAAAACTTATTGAGAATATGTGTTTTAGAAGTTTATTTCATACTTCCACACCTGCATATAAAGCTACGGCTACCTTGAAGCAAACTGTATACAAGAGCTAATGTGGAAATTTACCTTTGCAAGAACACTGACTTCTAAGTTCTTCACACTAGATAGATCATCAGTAATTTCTAACTTTCTTAATACTTCCAGTGTACAAAGTGTCCATTAACCACCATAAATTGAACTAGCCTGATACTTGATCAGAGCTCTAAACTACAACCTTTTTGACAGAGCGTCTACAAATTCAATGGAGGAAAAAATCCTCCCATCCACCACGGCACACATTTACCAGCTCAGTTCATTTATCAGCTACACAAGCAGTCTAAAATTACGTAACACAAAAGCCTCTTATAATCTCACTGAAGTAGCAGCTACTCAAGTAGACCATAGAAAGAACTATTTACTAACACAAAGGTTTCAGCTTTCTCCTAAATGCAATAAATGTTTTAAGTTACTCACAGCTTGTCATAACTGAAAGTGATTAGTAGGCGAAGTAGTAAAAACTACATGAAATGCAACTATCAAGTGCACAGTAATACCATAACTAAATGTTAAGATACTGCAAGGGGGGGAAGTCTTTAGTTCAACATGCTTTTTTGATGCAACATGGCTGCTATAAAGCGAAACTTAAATAGCTGGATAGCATATTTCAGCCAGTGACTCATTTAAAGATGTCTCAAGGGGCCTACCAGTGGAGTAGCCCCCTTGCTATAACCTGCAGGAATAAAGCAGAAGATAGTGCAGGAAAGAACAGCTCATGACAAGCAGAGTTAGTGAAAACTTAGGGCTTTATTTTTATGCTGGTGTTTAAATTTTGGTGTGGGGTTTGGTTTTTGGTTTTTTTGTGGGTTTTTTTGGTTGGTTGTTTTTTTGTTTTGTTTTGGTATTTTTTCTCATAATTACTGGAAGTTGTTTGTTGTAAGATTTCCCTTTACATTGCCTGTAAGGTCTTCCCACAGGCCTACTTTCAGTCATCCTAACAGACAGTAGTACTTCTGGAATTACAGAGTAAATATTTAAAGAGATACCTAAGTTTGGTAGCTAGAAAAATTTACACTTTTTTTTGTGTTCTCTGCAAAGTCCATGTTGCCATCTCCAGAAATCCCTAAATTTCAGCACCTCATCCATAATCAAAATAATTAACTACCACATCCACTCTCAGTATCTGGGGCTTACTGCAAGATGCCTCAACTTACATGAGAAGTACTTTTAAGAAGCTTCTGAGAAAGCTCAGAAAACATTCTCAGAAGTTGTATTTATTAGTTTGAGACAGCCATTGGCATGATTATTTTCTGATTACTCAACCAGGAGAGCATCATGCATAAAAGTTAGCCATATAAAACATTACATTTCTACTGGTATATGTTATCCAAAGTTTAAAGATATGACTGGCATTCCCAAAGCTACAAGATTATTAGTGATTTTGGCCATGACTACCTAAAAAACCCCTGCAGAAGTATAAACTATTTTTCACAGTGCAAGAGATTTCCAGATGGCTGCTGTTTTCAGCATCAGAATATGCTTGATAGCAGCCACGATGAAACAACTTTTTAAAATAAGGTCAACATAGGACAAAAATGACTTTGCAGGAACAGGTCTTTCCATGCAAAGGACAAGAAGTCAGTCACAGTTTCAGAGCATCATACCTTTGAAGTAGCCTGCTTTAGTTTTGCCTGTTCTACTAAAAGTTTGTATGATGATCCTTTGTTGCTTTGTATTTTCTCTTTTTCCATCTGTTCCACCAAAGCCTTCTGTTTTGCTTTTAATAAGTTAAGTTGCTAAAAGAAAATGTTAATAGGAAAAAATGAAAATTTAAGCAGTAAGATGTTAAAAGGATCTGTATGTTCATATGATAGTAATCTTCAGTTCAAATTGTAACTTGAGCTTTTAAAATACAGTTTATATACAATTTTAACTAAGACACTATAAGGGGCTACTAGCAGACCCATAACAGATGAAGTTTAAGAAGAAACAGTATTTTTAAAGGAGCTCAAGACATACGTGCTCAGGGTCACAAAACCTGCATGGTTGCATTTAGAAATGAAAAGTTTGTTTCTTAAGAATTACCAACTTTTAAATCACAGCTTAGATGCTTGCACTCAGGTGTACCCAGATTTCTCTAGAAAGTAAATTATATTTATTATCCAATATGGGCCACAGAGTGCAACAGTACACTCCAACATCTGTTCTTCCAGCAGATCCCATGCCCCATGGTTTGAGACGAATGTCGAAGAAGTTAGGCAGCCTTTAGCTACAGAACCAGACCTATGCAAAAGCAAGGCTGAATGAGTCCCAAGGCCAAAGTTGTCCTTCCAACAAATGAGATATACTATAAACAAGACATACTTGTGTGAAAATAGCCACTACCGTTCTGGAAGTCACCTGTTTATGATGCACAAGCTGTTTTCTGATCTTTCGGGAATACAGTCTATCTAGGCTACTGTTGCCTTTAGTTGATCTGCTCAGACTCTGAGTGTGAAGGCTATTATTTATAAAACTCCACTGGTTTCCTAATGGAAACAGAAAAAAAAAAGGAGATATTAATCCATCTTACTAAACCTCACTTAACTCCAGAGAAAAGCATTTACATTGCAGCAATGGTTAGCATCTCCATACACTAAATACTAAACAAACAAGCAAAATCTCTCTTAGTGTTATGCAGCTGTCACCACTGATGGTACTATTTCTGTGTAATTTTAAAATGCAGCAGTACCACCTTGTTTTCATTATTTTTAAAACATATAAGGAGGTAAGCAAGACTGTCCTAACTAAAAATACCTGAACAGCTTCCATAACACAAAAGCTTTAGAGTTTTCACTTTTAGAAAAGATGTTCAAAGAAAACCATAGCTAATCCATTTAAACAATAAAAAAATAAACAGACAAAAAATGCATTTAAAAATACTGGATAAAAATACCATGGCAAATACCAAAGCAGTTACAAAGTCATACTGTTGCCCTTTCTCACAACACAAAACTGTTTCAACATGGTGTACTCCCAATCGCCAGGTCCCAGAGTCACAGAATAATATACAGACATTTTACAAACTAAAATCAATCCTGTAATTTTCACTTTAAGAAAATGAAAGAGATCATATTTCTAAGCAGAAGGGGATGTAAAGAAGCAGACAACAATGCAAATAAAAAGATCACAACATCTGTTTTTAAAATCTTATTTTTCAAGTGAATTGAAAATACATTTTAAGTATTTGAACAGCTCCCAAACCAATACACACAGAAGCAAGTTCTGATAATAAGTGTTACAAACCTGTCAAAAATCGTTCCCTCTCTTTTCCATTCAGAGGTTTCTTGGCCGTGGCTGCTTCATCTTCAACAGTAGCTACGTAATCCAGTAGTCTGGACACCAGCATTACAACCCAGCTGATCATGGGAATGTCTAAAACTCCTTCAAAACAAATAGATTTGAGAGCATTAATAAAGTTTTGAAGCCATAACAAATTAGTTTTAAAGAAATCATAAAAACCATTAGGTAGCACACATTTCACTAGGTCACAAAGATTCTGCTCTTTTTTAAAAAAATGAGAGTAAGAGTCCGACCACTCATAAATGAGGGAAGACATCAAACATTCAGTATAGAGTTCAGGTCCAAGAAAAAATGCCACAGTTCTCTTAGTCTGATGAAGTCAGAGGTCAAAAGCTTCACCTCTACCATTGAAGCTAAAAATTAAGCAGCATTTAAAAAAAAAAAAGTAAAAAATTCTATGTCTAAATTTCCTAAATACCAAATGCAGAATGACAGCTGCTTGCATTAAAGCACATAAATTAGAAGTCTCAAATTCCATAGTGTGAAATTCCTCCATCAACCAGGGCTCCAACAAGACAGTTATAACCATGCACCCGAATACCTTCAATTTTTATTCCTTTTTTAGCGTATTTTCACATAGCCATTTGAATAAGATGCAGGAAAGCCAAGACTGAGCTCAGACTAGATGAACCATGCTGGTGGCACTAATGACTGGCTATTGCTTATTTCAGTCTTATACATTAAATGCAGTATTTTTGTACAGGCAGAAGGGAAAAAAACCACACATCTTGCAAGAAAAAAATCTTTCTGTGCATGAGCAAATCTAAATCAACTGTTCTAAAGTGAACTCATGAGTGCTCAATAAAGACCAGAAACCTACAATTAATGACCACTTAATTACAGTCATTATGCAAATGGCATACTTTTACATAACATCAATACAACAAAATCATTAGTACTACAGGTTACACATACATTTTCATATCTGCACACTGTGCTAAGCCACATTTAACTACACTACACTTTTCATGCACTGACCTCAAAAAAGCTTTCATTAACTCAAACTATATTAATTCCAGATCAAACAAGAAAACTAAGGGACAGAAACCACTTGTGCAAAATCACAAGTAGCTGCTGGCAGCCCAAGCAATAGGATGCAGGCCCTGACTATTAACTCCAGTTTCCTGTCCACACTGGCAGAAAGCAGCCCACCCCAAGCAGGCAGAGGAACAGGAGGCCTTCCCCATAACAGGACCTGAAAAGGAACCGCAGACTAAATTGGAAGAATAGAAATGAGTAGCACTGGTGACCTTTACACACCTTTTTGGCTGGCACACTAAAAAGAAAGGAGCCTGCTGCAGAGTGAAGTATATACCTTTTCATACTTCTGTTAAAACAAGTGCATTTCTTTTCCTTTCATCTCCTAAAAAAAATTAAAGTTTTCAGCTTCTCTCCCCCTCCCTCCAAGTGTCTTTTGATTATTCCTTTTTTTCCCCCCTCTGCCTCAAAGTTTACAACTTCTCTCTACCCACAACACTCACCTCTCACTTTGATTGTCCTTTGTTTTCTGACTTTTTCCCCAGTAAGTTTTCAACCCTTTGACCCTTAGTTATGTGTGATAGTTCTCAAATAGGAATTTCTTCTGCCTTACTTGATGCTTCCACCACACATAATAATGCCCTAGTACTCACCTGTACTGTCCAGGAGGAAGGAAGCTGGAAGACCAGCAAATAAAGCTCTGAAGTATCAGTTACTTCTGCTTCCTAAAGTCCTCCGTGAGGACAACTAGTAAGGCAAGAGCTATGAAAGGAATTGGCAGCTGTGGGGAGAGTGCAAACAGAGGTAGAGGAGATGTAAGCTTGGGTTTGCCTCAAACTAGTTAGAGACTACAGCAGGATACGGCCAAGATAGAGAAAGTACACAGCAGACCAATGGGAAGCAACAGGACAGCTTCTGACACCAGCTGTAGACTTGTTTCCATCAGGAAACAAGGTAAAAAGTAAGAACAGATTCTCAGCTGGCATTTACCAACTTCACAACACTAAGAATTTTAAACAGCCTATCTTCTACAATGCTCTGCTACATGTACATAACAAATGAAGTAGCCTAGAGCTTGATGTGTTCAAAAGCAAGCATTTTCTTCAACCTTAGGGTAGTTAAGAAAACACTCAAAGAAAATCAAGTTTGGAGAATACAATTTCAGTAATTTTTTTAGGGTAAAAAAAAGTAAATTCCTTGCGATTACAAAAAAAACCCAGGTAGTTTGCAGAAACCTTGCAGATACACCTAACAAACTTGTTTTCCTAACTGTGTTTCACCTCAAAAGCTTGAAACTTAGAAAGAATCTCATGAGCAAAAAGGGGCACTTCTTTCCAAAACGCTAAATTCCAAAGTCATTCACTAGAGCCACTAGAGCTGTCTACACATTGGACGTCCCCCCCACTTTGTTAAAACTTTAAAGCTTCCTAGCTGAATTAAAAGCAACCAAATAGATTTTGCTCAGGTTTAAACAGGGGGCTGGGGGGAGGAATTTCTTTTAGCACCTAAAGAACAAGAAGTTTCAGCACATTTTAAGACAACTGTGTTTTGGAAATATAGTAAACAAGCAATTTCTTCCTTTAATACACCAAAAATTGTGAGCTAGTCTCTCAATTTTCTAGCTTATAATGAATATGAAAATATAGTTTCTCAAATTAGAGGGCTACCTTCAGTTCTTCTGTGCACAGGTAAATGAGGTTGCAGTGGTGACAGCAGGTTATCCAGGAGATTAAGTAAACTTTCTAAAACACCACTGTTGCTAAGCGATCTTTGGCCAATGCAAGAAAGCAACATGAAGACCCTAAAAATAAAATTTACATATTTAAGATTTTATTTCTTTTTCAGATCCGGTAATATTCTGAAACACCCCTTATAGAACAATATTCCCCTAGGCTTCCATCTGAGACACAAGCAGATTGCTACAGAAAGCAGTACCGTGGCCCAGCAAGTGAACTGGATTTCACGTTCTATTGTTGTAAGGATAATGCAGTATTTTAGGGTGAACACTTTCTCTTTCTTGCTCAAGAGGTCAGCAGAGCATTCTACTTCGTACATCTGAAACAAAACCTCATCCATTTTATTTCCTATTACCTACAATAAACTGAATAACAGGCATAGAGAATTAAATCCATGTATTCTTATATCCTTGAATTAATTCATTTAAAAAAAATCATGAAATGTAAATGTTGCTGTCCAAAGAAGGCAGAAAGCCACAGAACAGCAAATATATTTGATTAAAATAAAATGCTAATGTTTAGAATATCAAAGACCTCTATCAATAATGTGAAATAATCAACACACCTAACATTCAATGCTCAACTCTATGCTTGCTTGCTCTTATCTCAGAGAAATCTTTTGTATTAAATGCTAATAGTGTGCCTTCCAGCCTCAATCTTAATTCCAAATGTATTAGAAAAGCAGCTCTATGATGAGGGTGTATTTAAGCCTGTTAAAGGAAAAGGCAATTTTTGACACTGGGGAACAATCCTGCTAGGTATGTGAAGATCTCCAAGTAAAGAAAACCAGCAACTTATTGTGGTGTAAGCACCAAATAGGTGCAATAAATAACTGCAATCAGACATTTACCATTTACAGTGCTTTTTTAGAACTGTTTCTTAAATCAACGGAACAGATGGATAAGTATCCTTCAGTCACATTTTGTCAATTCCACTGTTAAGTTATGAACAATGGAATTACTTAAGCGATTCACATGTAATGTATCAATATAGACTTACACCTTACCTGTCTTGCGGGAATATGAGAAGCTGCTCTGAATTGTATAATTCCTGCAGTACATTTGAGAGAAACTGACCCCACCATCTTTCTCCTCCACAGAGCTGAACAAGCAGAAGGCCAGTATGCAATCTTATCTTTGGGGTTCCACTGATACATAGGTGTTTAAATAATTCTTCACAAGCTTGAGCATGAAAAGTACTTTGCAGAACCACAGGAACAGAGTGCCCTTTTAAGAAAGGAGAACAAGCAACTATGTTTATGGAGACAATGGTTTGAAAACATAGGAGGAAAAAGTTTGCAGGATGTTTTTAAAACTATTATGGACTAGACTAATTGGCACAAGGGGGAAGGAGGAGGGAACACATGGGGAGATGGTAATTTGCAGGTAACCTATAAAAACCAGGCCATTTGGTCAAAACCAAATCAATTTCATGTCAGTGCAAATACCCCCATGGAATCTACACAAAGCAAAAAACAAACCATCATTATGCTTAAGAACAAACTGGCACAGAAAATTACAAAATTACGAGACAGACACACCTATCTATCAATATAATATCAACAGAACAATGTTCTGCCTGCCTTTTTTTTAAAAAAAAAAAAAAAAAAAACAACCCACCACTCCTACTCAGAATTTTCAATTTCAATTCTCCAAGAACTCTTTCAATAGCAAGTTTAGGAAATAAAAATCCTTAATGGATATTAAAAATCATGAACCGAGTAGAGATACTGGTTTTATGACTTCCCGCCCCCCAAAGAAGCAATTTCTGCTTCCCCTCCCCATTTCTAACTACCTAATCCACCCCCAGTGTTGCACAAGCTGCGATGCTCACAGATCCTTCCACAAGCTGATTCTACCTATGAAAACAACATGAGTATTCTGCCTGGGCAGTCTTTTGTTACTTCAGCAAACTGAATCAGCCCACAGAAGGATCAGATGACTCTCTGAACAAAGGAATATGCAGCCAGGACTATGGAAAAGGGAGAAGGACCTCAACACCCTCTCCTATCCTTTTTGGGAGCTGGAAGTGGTTAGGTCAGCTCGGTGCCACTGGTGAAACTTTACACTGTATGTTACCAGCTACTAAAATCATAGTAAAACATATCTGAACATAGATTAAAAGCTTTATAGCGGGGAAGTATAGATCAAGAAATATAAACACTTGCAAATTGTTTCTACTAACATGACAAAAATACCAAAACCTCAAAAAATACTAACCATTGGAAGAATGAAGCAAACTAAGCAAAGTATCCAGTAAGTATCTAATGATGGTGCGTAACTGTTCTGTGGATGACATCTGAATCAACTCTTTTGGATCAGATTGCTCTTTCAGTGTTTTCCTGCTTGCACCTAAAGCTACTTTGAGCCTCTGAACAGCATGGTGAGCCAAGTTGAGTTGAAGCTGTAGCTGAATGCAGTCCTGGTAAGCAGAAAATACTCTGCTATCTTCTTCTACTGCCTTGTCCGGCTTTCGTAAAAAGTACTGGGCATTGTTAGCACTATTGAGTGGTGGCAGGTCAATACTCTGCAGAAGGATTTCTAACCGATGACAGGCCAAATTGTACCTAAAGGGAACATTCCAACAGACAATTCAAATAGACATTAGCAATAGCAATACATTTGACAGTTACCCTGCCAGAATACAACTTCTGATCTATTTTGAATGCACTATTAGAAGAAATATTGAAAAAAAAATAAAAATACAGTGCAGTCTTTGTTACTGCTATAAAGATACTCACTGTAACAACTCTACAATAAAGGCAGAGTTTTTTGGTCTGAAGAATGTAACAGGAAGAAAAACCCTAAAACTCTAACATTACAATATCCCAGTGTTTTAAGTCAAAATAACTAGTAAGTACACATATTTTTTTCTTCTAACCTGCATTGTATGTCTTCTTGCAATGCAATCATCATTGCCAAATGTTGGTCAATTTCTGGCTGATTTGCAGCTTCACCTTCTCCTCTGAGGGGATCGTGCATTAGTTTCAGCTCATTTTCAAAGGGTAAGATATAGGTATGGCCATAATAAAATCCTAATGGGATTTTTGCTCTGGCATTTGTGCTACCATATCGACCAATAACAGTGATCTGAAAGAGAACGGAACTATACTGTAACACAATTGTATCAAAGAGGCAAAATAAACACCAAGTCAAAAATTCATAAAAAATTTATAGCCAACTAAAGTTTGATCTGAAGACAACTTAAGAGAAAGTTCACATACTAACAAAGATCAAGAGTTTAAAAGATAGAGTATGCAGTCTATCCCCTTTTACCTTCATAAACCTGCAAACTGGGGGCGGCAACAAGTCATGTAAAATAAGTGAATGTGTGCTAATATCAGTAGCCACTACCAGTCGCCTTCCATCTACTTCTTCTCCTAAAGTCCAGATGTCAATTGACAAAGAAGCCAAATCTCCACAAGTGGGAATCAATACATCTGTCAGCAATATAGGTCTTCCAAAATCTAAAGTCACGAATCTTCTTGCTCCTAGGGGAAAAACACAGGATTGCCTAAAATACCAGTGTGCTAACCGGTGAAGAGATGTTACTTCTCAAACAATAAAGCCATTGTTTATATATTGCTCAAAAGTTGTACATTTCAGATTAAACATAGCTGCACAATCTCAGAAGCTCTCACTACAGCTTGCACCCTTTGAAAACAAAATTGTGGCTTCAACTTTTGTTATGGTTTTTACGCATTATTTCAGAACAGGTGCTCTGTGCAGAGACCCAACATATTCCTCCAGCCCCAGGATTTTTCAACTTGACAAACATCACTGAATGTTGAGTCTTAAACTTACAGATACAACAGAAATGCAAACTGAGAAATATATTTTCTTTGGAAAGCCAAGTGAGACTGCAGCTAAGCAACTTACTTAAGACCCTGGAAAATATTCCACTTCTTATTAGATAACGTATCAAAATTATTATTAGGAATTCTGGTTTTACCTGAGTGCATTCGCTCTATAATAATTGACTGATGAGGTGGAGGTTGAAGAAAATGTGAAGCGTGAGATATTGCAAGAGCAAGACCGGATCCAAGTGGATTCTGAGGAGTGGGAAAACATCAGTAAAATTAAGTCATTAAATTCTATGCATTTATAATAAGCTGTTCTTTAAAAAAAAGTGTAAGAAAACCTCTTGTGATTTAAAGATGCATGATTTTGACAACACCTCACTACATTTAGATTTGAGCATGAACCATCAAAATATATCAACTACTAAGTTCAAAGGATTAATTACTCCTTATACAGTTAAGCTAGCTCCAATTAAAAGAAAACATCTGAGGTACTATAACAACTCTATCTTGCTTTCATAAGTCTTCCTTTTCAAATAGTTTGAATTTAGTGATATAGTTTTCACATCTCATACAAATGAACAGGTATTTACTAGCATTCCAGTACAAATTAGATCCTGATAAGGCTGACAGCATCTTGTTTCTATAAGAAAAACAAACAAAAATAATTACCGTTCTAGACTTGCTTGTATTTTTGTTATGTGCTGCAAGGTTAACTGTTGGGGGATCAATGACTGAACCAGGGAAAAGCTGAGCAAGCTCTGCATTAATAACAGCAGAAACTGCCTCATTAGGTGGAGTCAAAGGTGGAGTCATGAACAGAGGAGTTGTTTTTGGTGTGGGTGGAATGACATCTGAAGGATGGATGAAGAACCCTGGGGCTGCTACTGGATTAGAAGGCACAGAGTTGTGAACAGGACCAACTGCTGATGCTGCTGCTGCCGCTGCTGCTGTTGTCTGATGCAGTTTTGCTTCCAGCTTGGCTTTCTGCGGGGAAAATGAAAGCAGTGTATGTAGCAGATAATACTGCTTGTGAACACAGTAGTAGTATTGAACTACAAGTTCAACTTTTATTATAAAACTAGATTTAATAAATCCAAACCACCTTCAACATAGGCATGTTAGCTGTCCAACTGTAAGTTGAAAAAATGAAACTCTATTCAATTTGATCTTGCTGAGGAACATGAGTAATTAATTGGAGTAATCAAAAAATAATAACCCTAAAACTGAACAGCAAAGTAGAGTCAACACAGGCAAGTTTCATACTCACAATGGCTCTATGACTGGTACTTCCCTGTGTCAGCAATTGTGCTTTTCATTTCAGTGGGCTTTTCCAACTTCAGACCGATATACTTATGTATTAAGACTTAGTTTTGATCACAAACTCCCAACCCACCCTCAAAATACATAAAAACAAAGTCTGAAAAACCAACGCAGCATGGGAGACTCTCAGCATTTTGCTTAATAAGAGTGACCCTCAGTGCAGAGCCGTTCCTTCCTCAAATACACTATGGAGAAAAAAAAGGGGGGGGGGAGGGGCAACTAGCTCTGCAACTACTTTCTCAGCTTTTGAAGTTTAGAGACAGCATTAAAAAATAGCCAAATAGCCTCCAACCTGTTGCTGAAGCTTCAAAAGCTGCTGCTGTTTCTCTTGCAGCACCTGGAGCTGTTGCTCAGCTGAGGCCATTGCATGAGAGAGAGACTGCAAAGCTACCTGGGCTGCTGAACTCAGTGCTGTCGAGGCTTCCCCAACCGTTCCAGAAGAGAGGCCACCAACTGCTGGGGTAACCCCAAAGGTACTCACTGGCATGAAACAAACAAACAAACAACCAAACAAAACAAAAACAGGTATGTAGAAATGTAATTATAAAACACACCTCTAATTTCATTCCT
The DNA here is from genome assembly GCF_000737465.1 of Haliaeetus leucocephalus. Classification (NCBI taxonomy): domain Eukaryota; kingdom Metazoa; phylum Chordata; class Aves; order Accipitriformes; family Accipitridae; genus Haliaeetus; species Haliaeetus leucocephalus. The sequence goes on from NW_010973188.1 coordinate 3,531,022, forward strand.
TACTAATTGTTAAGAGAAAGGTAAAAACAAGAGAGATGCCTCCTTTTTATCCAGTTCTTGCTAGAAAGTAACATCATCTTGAATTACAAAGTATATGGTTTATAGACTATGCACACTCATCATACTTGCAACATTTTCATTACAGAAGAGCCACCTAATGCCCTGAAATTCTGTTGCCACATAAGGCCGCAAGGTAAAGATACAAGCTTGTATGTTATACTCTCTAATAGAACCAAATTGATTCAAATTAATAAATTTGGAATCCAGTTTGTTAAGTTCTAAGAAGTTTAACTTCATATATAGAACTATTTAAAAAAAACCAACAAACTTTTCAACAATTATAAAACTACAGGCAATCTGTTTGTCAAACAGTGCTCATTATGTCCAATTAAAAATATAATGTTGTTGAACTATACCAAGTAGAAAAAAATGAAAAATTGTATATACCAGTAAACGTACTTGCATCGTCCCTTTCTATTCTAGTTCCATCACTTGTTGAAACACAGGTAAAGTGCAGAGGTTCAACTTCCAGAAGTCCAGTAAGGGAAGTAAAACTACCTTCAGCAGCTGCACAGCTACTTATTTTCCCATTTCCTGAAAAAAAAAAAAAAAAAAATATCTGCACCATCAGCTAATGTTTTCTTGATAGTGACATTTCAAGTCATGAAGAGTCAAAAGGGACAACTAAATATAATCCACATTTTATTACTTTGCATTGTGGAATAAACACCGTAACACTGTCACATCCACAATATAAATGGAAGTATATTTTAAAATGGATAATGCTGCCAAATTTGAACAGTTATCTTAATAGGTCAAACTATCAAGTGTGACAACAGAAGCATACTGTAAACTTTTTAATCCAGAAATAAATTATATATGGACGCTCTATTCTTTCTACACTGTGAGAAAATTAGCTTGCAAAAATACACTGATGTTACTGAAAGAAAGAGAAAGAAAATAACAGACTTACTAAGATCATACCACAAGTTACTATAAAAACTAGACTATTATTCAATATACTAACAAATTCAGTGTTGTATGGAGGGAGGGGTGGGAAGGAGATGGACAAGAGCATACGAGAAAAGGATAGGAGTCACTATGACTGATGAATATGCTTGCTACGAAAAGAATTTACTGACAGGTAAAAATCGTCTCATTCTTAGGACATTCCATGGCCTAAAGATTCACTTATGAACTAACCTGAGAGAATACATACAAATATGCTTTTAAGGTATTTTAATGCCTCTGAAACAGAAAAAAAACCCTCATTAAATCTGTAATATTTAAGTAGAGTACACCATGTGGCAGCTTCCCAACTTCAGAAAAATCCATTTAGGTTTCTCTGCCTATGAGATGGTTGCTAGTCTAAATGAGTAATAACATATCTCAAGGAAGCTGCTCAACAGAAGTGACAGATGCTTCCTAGATGACTCTGACCCAGGGAATGATAGCAGCCTTACTGTTTAATCTCTAGCCTTTTGTTAGATCTTCTGCAGCATAAGAAAACAACAGATTCCAGAAAGAGGCTTTTTTCTTGCCCTTGAAGCAAGAGAGTATCTTGAACTTCATTATGTACAGCTATAAAACAGATGGAAAGTATAAAACCACATCTTCACTAAATGAAGGGAGTATAATAGAATTACCAATTCTTCCACAATAGATTACTGTTAAACATACATACCTGACAGAACATCAGACAAATCAATTTCATCTGACTGTACTCCAATGCTGCTGTTGTATACATTTTTACAAGATGAGCCACTTATTTCCAAATCAAACAGAACTGGATCAAAAGGCGAACTATATAATCCATATCTACAAATGGAATAAGACAAACAGCACTATTCAAACAGTAAGAATCTATATAAAATTATTTACAGAAAAAAGCCAAGTATTTCATCATCAGGATTTATTATATTCCAAACTATTATTTTCATTCAATTGACATATCTTAGAAATTACCATTTACTTATATTTCATTAAAGTAATTTATTAGGTGACCTTTTCAAACAGCTTATGGTGCTAAATAAGTAACTCTTTGTTACTAGTTTTGAAGATGTAATACTGTCCTGCAAACATAACACATAATCACATTCGGACATGGAAACTAGAACTACAAACCTTAGACAATTAGCCACAGCAACATGCATGCCTGCACATGGTAAATCAGACATTTGTCTGAAGTCAATAAAAACGCGGTACTGTTTTCCAAAACAGCAAAACAAATTCAACCTCAGCTTGTTCTTCCAGCTGAAGTAAGAAGAAAAGAGGAGATGCTGCTAGGGATTACAAATCAACACTTATGAGTACTTTAAATATCTCAACAGAAGAAAATCTCATTAATCCTACTCTGGCAGTACCCCAAGGGGAAGAAATAATACAATCACTCAGGTGACAAGGTGGTCTCAAAACAATTAAGGTTTTATAAGCCAAGAAAAAGGAAAATCCAAAGTAATTACAAAATCAGTGTTGGGTTTTTTGTGTGCCAATACCTATTACCAGCAACTGACAAAAGGAGAAAAAAAAAGAAAAAAAAAAGGAAATCAGGCCAAATTGTTAAGCAGGAGTAGAAAGAAAAAATGCATCTGTGCAGGTAGAAAAGTGAGAAACTTCACACTTCGACTGGCAAAAGCCAGAACAAATATTAAGTATTTCCATGAACAAACACACCAGCAGCAACAGGAAGTTCCTCCACCCCCTTTTCCTTCTCCCTCTGAGCAGCTTCTCTGTTCTTTAGCAGGCAAGGAAAGCCCCCAACAGGTAATGCTGAGAAGGCTAGAGTGTTTAAATATCTTTTTTGATCAAGTAGTCACAAAAGGATAAATGTCTACGCAAATACTACAACACCAGCAACAAGGTAGAACAGGTTCTAGACTTCTCTGAATGTTAAAATGCCTCCATGTTGGCCGGGCTCAATGCTTTTTGCCACACAATACTAAGATTGTAACTAGTCAGAAAATGACATTATACAAAAGGGCAATAATTGCTACTGATCTTCAAAAAAACCCCCCAAAACCCTATACATTCCCCAATGAAGTTACTTACAAGCATGTACAAGGTAGCAAATTTAAGACGACAACTTTATACTAAGGAAAATACATATTGGTTGAATCTAGGTTGCTCTCTACAAGTATGTACTACACAGAAACAGTGCAATACTGCACATTTAGCAAGACTGACATGTTTGCTGCATGACCTTTCTTCATAAGCAAAGCAAGACAATGTGCTACTGTAAAGTGGCTACTAAAACACACAAAAATGCTCAGACAAAATTCAGTAAGGTACCTTCACAGCCTGTTTTAGACCTCAGATTTACAAACTCACTAAATTAGGTCAGCTCAACATTAACACTGATTACTTGCACGATTTAAGTGAGGAGTTCGATTTATTAAGTAAGCAGGTGATAAAACCTAAAAAGGGGTTGCAAGAGCTTTGTAGAATGGGATCAGAATTTGAATGTATTATAGAGAGTTAAATATATTCTGTCCAACCCAGAGTTATTTCAATAAGCATAGTGCCTTTTACTGATCCTTCAGAAGGAATGATCAGGTTCACAGTTTTCAGCTGTATTGGCAACATTTTTCAGAAAAGGATATAGAAGTTAGATCAAGAAAAAACAAAGAATGAATCAACGATGCCACATAAAAAAAAATCACCCTATTCATCTATGCAGTAATGAATATAAACTATGAGAAATAACTCTTCTGCTTCACTCAGAGATCTCAACTGGAATAATGTTTACAATATTGTGTACCACAGTTCAAGGCAGATGAGGACCAAAGAAAACAGCTCAAGGAAACGCTTTAAGAACAACTACAGATCTAGAGAATGTGATCAAGATACATACATCCTCTAGACATCCAAAATTTTTTAGGACTGAAATAATCTGCTCTTTATCACCAAGGTGGAGAGGACACAAATATTAAAAGGCTTCAGTTGCAGCAAGGGAGTTTTCAGATTAGACACAGGCAGAAGGAGACAGTTCAAGTGTTAATGGTAAGAATAATTAAGCCATGTAATAGCTTACATTATTTAGAATAATTAAATTCCACAACTACTTTAATCAGGTGCTTTCAAGAACAGGCTGGAGAAATTAGTCAGATTTGCTAGAGAGAAACCAACCTGCTTTGTTGTAGGACAGGCTAAAATACTGTCTGAAATTCCCTTTTTGTTGTTCTCTGAACTGCAAGTCATGTAACACACCCATCTGGCCTTATTCTTGCAAGTTTTACTTGCTTTATTTTGGCACATGATAGTAAAATGAGTACAACTCTGCCTTAAGACAACATGAATGTGCAGATCCTTTAAGTAGATATCTGTTTTTATTTGATTACCAAATGTTAGGCTATTATACCTGGGAACAACGTCAAAAAAGAAAAAAAACAATACTAGAAACTCTGCAAAACAAATGCACACAAATAGATTAAAAAACAACTCACGGAGAGAGAAGGGAAAAAGAGTAAAGCAATGGCTGCCTACTAACTAATTTTTTTTTTTTTAAATACATATTAATACTTACCTTCTACATAAAAAAACAAAGAGAGAAATTACACTATTCTCTTGATCTGTAGACTTATAAAGGGAAGGCCAGTAAATTCTGTCTAAATCAGTAAACTAAGTTAAGAAATAGTCAGTCCTTGCTAGAGAGAGAGCTATAGTAATCAAATACAGGATTAGACAGATGTGTCTGCTGCTATTCTTATCCTAACTATGCAGACACCGAATTAAAAGAGAGAGCAAATTTAGTTCCAAGAATAAAATCAGTAAAACACCATCTAGAAACATTCAGAAAACCTAAGCTTGAAGGATCCCAGGAACAGGGGCTTGCTTCAAAAAGCCTCCCTTGAGATGCAGACAGCTGTGTTCTCCACTAAGTGATCTGAAATGTCACATGTGTGAAACTCAGTAGTGGGCAACCAGAAAGGAAAGAAACTTCTATTTCACATATGCTGTTTAAGGGAGGTACTTGGAAACAATCTATATGAAGGAACAAGTCAATTCTACAGAAAGGTGCCATTCTCATATCAACTAGAATTTTCACATTTTTCTCCTCCATTTGGTTTCTAAAGAAAATTCAACATGAAAATACAAAACCTTTTATCTTTCCAGTTCATTTTGTATATATTTTTAAAATTCTCCATTATCCAGTCACCATTTCTATTGTTGGGATAAATCTTCTAATCAGCTGCAAGGATTGCAGATAGTGAAATAAAGTAACAATTGAGAAGAGAATGTAGTAGAGAATATGATAAGTATCCAAGTATAATACCTGAGAAGTTTTTATCAAGTATTTTGGGATTATAGTCCTTTAAAAAAAATATAAATAAAAACAACAACCCCAAAACCACCAAAAATAAACAAACACACCCCCCCAACTTAGCTTACTAAATTTTCAATTTGATCTGAAGATCCTTAACAAACCTCTACCAAACCTCTTCCACCTTGATCTTGCTTGACTTGGAGGGAAACTCTTGCCCACAAATCACAACTGAAAGATCTGTCTATCAGCAGCATGTTCCCATCATCGTAATAAGGCTTTGCAAACTGCTGTAAAACTGAACCACTAGAGATTTATTTCCTTTAGGTATCACGTAAATCCAAAGTTAAATGGCCAATCAGTTCAATATGTAAAAGATGCAACATCACAGTCTGAAATGACATTGACATATAACTTATAATAAGAACCTGCATTCCCAGTAAATTACTCCAGGTCTCTACACCCAGAATCTGGCCTTTAGTTGCAATACATTAAATGTATGGTTAGCTTAGAGAGAGACTACAATTTTGTGTAGCATTATGCAGAACTGAAATTATTCAGTGTATTTGATTCCCACCCATATTCAAAATAAGACATGCTTTGTGAATCCTTACAGTAAAAGTCATACATACTAACTTAACAACTGCACAGACTTCAAACATTACATACACATTTGCTGATTTTAAGTGCACTGTAAATTGCAAGACAGCAACTAAATTCACCTTTTACTTTGCACAAGTCAAAACTATTTTCCAGAGCTGCATCAAATTGACCCTTGCTCATAATATGGCAAAATACATCTGTTTTTAAGCAGCCAACCTTTTTCAAAACACCAAAGGATGGCATTAGACAGTTTGTATGTTTGTTTTTATTAAGTTTACAACCACCACATTTCTTAGTACCTTGTTTGAAGTAATGCTTCCATAGGTGTTAGGCGATCCTGCAACTGTCGGGACACAGCAGTTAGCAGTGATGCACAAGCTGTACTACATCCTGCCAAATCTTCATCCTTTACATAATTCAGCAATACAAAATACCAATACACAGATCCTGCATTAAAAAAAAAATTCATTCAGGTGAAACACGATGTGAATTTTCCACTCGGAAAACATACTTTGAAGCATAATCAATGGAAGTGATAAATGAAGTATCTAATGGTTACTGAATACAGATTAGGAAGCATTCTCCCCCTCCCCTTTTCTTGAGAGACTTCAATTAAGAATCATTCTGTAATCATTAGTTTCCACAAGTAATTCAAATTCTCTTATCAACTAATTCATAATTGAATAAAAAAAGGTTCCCAAGACACCGCTTCCCACATATGCCTTGCATCATTTCTGCCCACTGCTTCTACTAAGCACAATAATCAAAATGCTCTTGATACACTAAGGTGCTAGGCTAGGGGTTCCAATCCCTTCAGAGCCAAGCCTTACTCTAGATTCAATTCTTCCTCTCCTCTCACCCTCTGGTTTTGGCTGCTGTCTCCATATTCTGTATTTGCTGGAGGCACTGTTTACTTACAGATAGTTCTGGGAGCACAGTGCAGTGGTTTTGTACAGAAATAACAAACCTCAGCTTCCTCCTCCTCCTCTGCATTCCATACCCTCAATAGCAGCGTGTTAAATGTTTCTACCTGGGTGATAGCACAAGCATTTCAGACTCCAAACTAATTTTCCTGCAAGACCCCTTTGTCCTGCCGAGCTAGATGCAATTCAACATCATACTGTGAAAAACACAAAGCAGTTCTTGCCACCCCAAATACGAGTGCTAAAGTAGATGAGGAAGGAATTTAATCTTGTTAAAAATTTCCTTTTGGTGCAGAAGTAACCGAAGTGGATTGCTAGTTGGACGTCATTTGGATAGTCAGGCTCCCTGGAATAAATCTCCTAATTTTCAGAAATAACAGACAATCCTGACTCTCACATCAACAGAATCTGTTGTTGCTGAACACCTTTGAGAATTCTTGCAAAACTTACTTAGGCTCTCCCAAAAATGTCAGTACCTTAGCACTCTGTTTTAAGCAATGTTATTTGCTTAAAATTCCATCATCCACAAATGTATACTTCATACCTGGATACCACCTGACCAGATCACTCCAATAAGCAGTTTATACCAACTAAACAATTACCTAATTCTTATTTCACAAGAGAGTCCAACAAAACATGCCAAACAACAAGTGTACTGTGTATTTTTATGACAACAAACATCTTATACATACCACCTGTTGCAGCAGCAGGCAAAAGAGGCATATTGTCAAGTAAAGCTTTTAGAAGAACTGATCCAAACCCCTGCTGACTGGGGTCACACCTGCCATTGCTACAAAGAAACACAGACACTTAAACATTTAATGAAGTAATAACAAAACATGAAATCTCCTCCAGAAGATGAAGTTGAAAGACTTACGTTCTTTCCATTCATACCCTAACACATTTTAACTCAACAGATCTTCCAGATCCTTTTGCTTTATAAATTCAATGTTAAAACAGTAACAAACATGTATATACAATTCAGACTGCGTGCAAAACCCCCAAATATATACAAAATATAAATATATAAAAATAAATATATATAAATAATTAGCACTGACCTGATGCATAGTGCAAGAAATCGTGCACATTTGTGAGCTATGCTCCGCCCAGCTTCAAAGAAGCAAACACGTATTATATCAGAGACACATTTACGTGTTTTAGAAAGCAAGCTGTCATTTCCTTCCTTTGCGCTGTAAAAACAGGTGGCATACTTTAGAGAATCATGTAAAACTTATATTTTTTTAACAGAGCTGATACTGAGAAATAGCCATGCTAATTTAAACACAATTTCTCTCTTACCTGCCAGGTCCATTTGAATACACTCCAGCCAGCCAACAAAGCGTGTCTAGTACAAGACTCTGAGCATGTTCTGTAGTCAGACCATCATCTGTCTTCTTGCAAAGAGTGGTGAGCAGCTTCTCATGGAACTCTGAAAACTGTAACATGGCACACCGTTGAACTCTAGGGAGAGGGGGAAGGAAATAAAAAAAAGAATTATCCAATATAGCCATTCTCCCATTAAACTGTCCCTCCAGCTTTGTATCCTGTCTTCAGAGCAGCGAAAAAAAGATGCCCAGATGAGGGTAAAACTAGCACACAAGCATGTATGATACTTACCGTGCACACATACTCAATACTTCTATTTTCTGCTCACAGAAATTCCAACATTACTGTATATTCAGTAACCTTCAGGGAGTTATTTTTTTTCCTATTAACTTGTCCAGTAACTTCTAAACTTAAACGAACTTTCATCATCTACAACACTCATTGGCAACCATTTGCCATGCCTCTTTGCGGCCTCTTTGACCTCTTTAAGCCTATTACAGCCAGTGCCACCATTGTGGTGTGGCAGTTGGTGATGCTTCCGTCAAAAATTTACATTTGCCTTTTCAAGTCAGGCAAATAATCACTCAACATACAATTCCATGCATGGTGTTATTCTACAACTTGCACAGCATAGTGCCCTCAAATTCACAATTTACAGGATTTTCCATATAAAATATGTTTATAAACTGACAACTTGAAACAGTGGTTTGACCTGAGCTATTCTGAGAACTAAGTATTTTATGAGAAGTGTAACTAAAGCTAGCATTTTTAGAATTAAAAAACACCTACTAACCTTTCCTTTGAAATGGAAGTTTTTTTAAATCTTCGAATCGTTACAGAGACTTCTTGAAGTAAGTCACAGCCTCTCAGATTATCTGATTTTCTTGAAGAATTAGTGGCTTCAATTTTGCTAGATGGCTTTTCCTGATTCTTTTAGGGGAAAAAAATAATTCATGAATCAGATTGGTTTTAATTGCTCCATTTTGTAAAGCTTGTTCAGTGAAATGCACACAGTTCAGTAAAATCTCTCACTCTGAGCATTATACTAAAACCAGACTACTTTTATTCATTGATTTCTTTAATACAGAACATAAAATTTAACAATGTTCTATAATTTATTATGTTCTAACCATTCTAATCATGTCCACAAGATGTACATCGTATCATCCAATCTTACAACTACAACAATCAAGATTAAAATACACACAGACACACACACAAAAATCTTTGTAAGAGGATGAGGCTTATCAGCTACTAGAAACATTCATGGAAACAGAAGTTTTGAAAACAAGTGCTCAGAATGGGAAAGTGGCAGAACAGACCTTTTCAACTAAACTTGCACAGAAGAAACAACTTAGAGATGTTGAAGTTAACACAGTGTCAACTCTTAAAAAAGTAATTTTTAATGGATCTTAATTGTCCTAACACCTGTTTCGTTTTCAGATTACATAAATCATACCAATTCTACAACTTTAACACAGATGTCTTTCTTGGCTCTTCATTACCTTGCCTGCTGCAACTTTTGCCAACAACGAAGCAAGGGAATGGCCCTTGTTAGTCTGAGGTTTTAGAGATGGTATTCTAACAACTGGTCTAATGCCACCATTGCAGATTTCTTCTGTTCCTCTGTCATTCACTGCTTTAACATGAATTAAAAATGAGCGGTACTTGCCACCAGCCATGCCTAAAAGTAGGGAGAAAAAAAAAAAAGGAGGGGAGGGAGGAATTTGCATAGTTTACTAGGGCAAGTTGTAAACAGATTTCAACTTCACAGACATAGTGTACAAGCAGAGCTCAACTACATTAATTACAGTACTTTAGCATCAGTTTGAAAAGGTAACACACTATTGTTATACAGCAAAATTTGTGAACGTGAAAATAAATACAAACCAAAGTCTGACTACAGAAGTATGAGATGCACTTTAGTCACACATACTTCATGTGAATAGCATAATAAACTGGTTTACCTTTAACAAGCTTTGGACTTGTTAGTGTCAACATTCCAGCATGTCCTGATAGATCAAGTCCAGTAGCCAGCCATACTGGACCACAAAGTATATCTTCCTTGTGTTCCTCCAGAAACGGACACAATCTAAGACCTTAAAAAACGTGAGTAATATGGACCTGAATTACTCATAATTAAGTCACAAATTCTGATTATTTGCATGGGTTAAAAATACACCACGTCAAACTCTGATCACTAAATACATATAAACTCTATATCAAAAAATTAACAATTACTTGAGGTTGAGTTCTAGCCATTTTCCAGTGAAATCAATAAATATAAATAACAGTTTTCAAAGCATTTTCAGCTATATTATATGGATAATATGTAGGTTGACTGGCTCTCATCAGAGCCACAAAATACACAACTGATAAAATGATGAACCAATACATTTTGATCCACAACTCTCACTGGGTCTTTTCTGAAGCAAGACAGAACTGTTAAAAAAAAAAAAAAAAAAGAAAAGACTAATTTGTTTCTCCTGTGGTATACTGAAATTATTGAAATTATCATTTGCTCATCTGCTGCTTCTTTCTCAGCATGAAACACCTCCTTCCAGCCTTTTTCTTTTATTATGCCTTTGATCCCTCCCCTCATCCTTTCCAACACCTTTCTTGGAGTCATAGAATGGGTTGGGTTGGAAAGGACCTTTAAAGTCATGCTCTAGATAAGCCTGATCACATGAAAGAAAAGGTGTAAAGTAAGACTGTTGAAAGGACCACGAAAAAGAATCATAGATCTGGAACTGATTCACTCCAACTACCAATTTTTAGTCTGTAGCTCTCCTCACTCAGATCCAATCTGATTGCCTTTCAGAGTGTCTCTAACAGATTTTGTGAAAGAGTAGTGCTTAATAAAAAAGGTTATAAAAACAGGCACAGCAAGTCTGATGTGGCTGAAAGTCAACATGACTAGTTATGAATTCTTTACTAGCTGTTTATTATTTTTCTTGGTTTACAGCAGCAATCTCTACAAAAGCCAGGTGTGCAAGGAAAAATTCTATTAAAACTATATAAGGAAACCAAGCAAAATACTGCTGAAACAGGCTAAGAGTTTAAGTTAGAAAGGTGCCACATCAATCTACTTTATTTCTAAATTCAAATAAATACTAATCTGCTTTTAAGCACCAAATCTCTCCAGTAGGTTTTGGGGGGTTTTTTTTGATGTGCTTGTGTTAAACTTTCAACTCATACAGTAAACATACCAGTGAGAGCGGCAACATTGAAAAGGGCTGAGAAATTAGTCTATTTTAAATGGCTGAGAAATTTTTGCACAGAAATTCCCATGTATTATTAAAAAAAAGCAAAAAGCAAGCTCGTATTTTAAACAAGATAAATAAAACTTACATTGTGGTTCCTCTACATCCATATACTGCATTTCTTCATTTAATTCAACCAGTCCTGGCTTTCCATTTCTCTCCACTTCAATATTATGAGCTGGAGATAAAGGAAATATGATCTGTCTATCTACTGCTGCTTCTAGAAATAAAAATATTAGCAAGATTTCATAAACATTGCTTAAGGCTCACAGAAAAAAGAAGCAGTAGTTTTCATAGCAAATTCATCAGCTTTCTGCCCAAACCACTATTTTTAATATAAGAACCACAAATATACAGAGGCATGTTTTTGATATTAGGATTGCAACTTAAGTTGCAGCAAATAGTTTAAAAAAATGACTTTGAATGACCTGTAAACAGCCTGCTTTGCTTTAACACTACCCAAATTATTTTTTCCTAATAATCAACTGCAGATTACTCCTAAGTAATTAGATTCCGGTATTGAAAGTTTGATTATTTAAACTGAAAATAACTGGATTGCTCCTGGTGAACATCAGACATTGTTTTGATAATACCTAAGTACAGCTCTTTTTTCAATTAAATGGTTGTCATGAATGATAGATGGAGAGGACATGCAAACAAATTAACAAGAAGCATATACAGTGAATTAACTGCCAGATCAAAAATCTTAGTTCCAAACCAGAAGAATTTTGCCTCTGGGCTTCCTGTTATTACACACTACATATTTAACTGATTCCAGGGTTCCTGTCATGCAAAAAAATGACTGAATAAATTCTGCCCTACACATCTTCCTCAGGTCTCATTATCTTAAAAGTTTCAGTTCCTTTCTCCCCCTTATGGAAGGGGAGAAGGGAAGCAGGGAGGGGGGCGGGGAGTTATAACTGCATTTCGGTCTGAAGATTTTATACATTTTCAAGAGCCACCAAACAATTCTGAATATTACTTCTCCCTGGGATTGGAACATTTTGGTTAATATCCAGCACAGATATAAATTATCTAGGTTTGTCTTCCCTTATAATGAAATCACTAGTACCCTATTACTTCATTCAAGAGTGCATACAAAAAAGGCAAATGTCACTAAGGTCCTTTTGCAAAAGCAAAGAAACTGAAAAAGGGTAGGAAACAACCACAATGCAATAACACTTGAGAGCATGTTGGCTAGTTGAGGCTCCCCAATCCTACTGAATCAAAAAGAAACAAAGACCTTGCCAAGGTTGCCTCACAGGTGCTCTCACAACCCCCAGCCCTTTCTAAACTGCCTATGTATACCCTGGCCCTCCACTCCATGCTTTCTCCACCCTATCCATAACAGAAAAAAGCAAATTCCACTATATTGCATTTAAGGAAATAAAATGTCACTTTCTGGAAGAGCTCTGTAATGTTTTATGAGCAGTATGGTGTACCGTGAAGCATCCACAGAAAGCTCTGGCAATCTACTTCACAGCCAAATCAAATGTCTTCAAAGAATTACCAACTCATGGAACTGTTTGCTCAGAAATATTTAAAACAGAAACATTAAGGGAAAAAAGTTTAGCTTTTCTTCTACTGTTTTGTTTCACAGGTAAAGATTTTCAGATTAATTCTGACATCCAGATCTGCAAATGGACTGAATTCTAAAATTCATGCTGAAAACAAAGCAGGTTCCATTCAGAAAAGCAACACACACTGTCTTATTTTTTGCTTTGATAAAACAAAATTCTGCTACATGTTAAAATTAAGGTTTTACTTCAAGCATTAAACAAAGGAAGAACCTGCAAGAACACCTGTTGACTGCTGTCCTGCAGTCACAACTAGCACTTCTGTTAAAACTCTTAAACCATCTTGTGTCCTAAAAGAATACGCTTTTCTCCAAGAATATTAGTATGCTAGAATATTTTATTCTTGGATAACCACCAGTTTATAGGATTTCTTTAAAGAGCATCTCCAACACACTTTTTTCTTGTTAAACACTGGGGGATGCTACAGAGTGAGAAGTTGCATGAAAGCATGTCAATGATCTTTGGATGCCTGCATTCCTTTTTAAAATTTACAGCTCTATTACCCTTATTTAACTGGGGTGTTCTTACTTAACATTTAAAAAAATAGAAAAAAACAAAAAAAAAGCGCACTTTTATAATCATGCTTGCTATTCTCCCCAACACATTTTATATCCAGCAGCCAATTTAATAATATCCGACAGCAAGATTTCTCTGAAATACCGAGTTCCTAGAAGCTTTTCAAAAAGAGGTTGCCAGATAAAAATAACCAATTAATACCTCAATAAAAGGAAGTGCCACATGCAATACCTTCCATCCCTAGCAGACAGGGCAGCAGGACATGCAATGAACACTGTCACCACAGGAAAATTCCAATGGAGGCACAAACTATTCCACATCAAAGAAGTGACTTTTCAATTTATGCTACCCCCTCACAGGTTCCCCGAGAGCTAATAAGATGCTGAGTCCAGCTAGGAGTCTTCCCAAGGCAAAAGCATTCATAACTTTGGTCTACCCTGTCAAAACTGCAAGGAACAAAAGATGAAATCATACTGCAGCTTTCACATAGTTTAGCTAATGAGGCAGATGATGAGAGAATTCCCAAGGAAGCCAGGTTTTATCTACTGCCATGAAAAAAAGCCTTGCTATTTTCTCTTATGCATCCCAGAGGCACTGGCAAATAATTTCCTTCTGTGACTTGGAATAATTTATTATAATTTTTTTTAAATATATCACAAACTTAAAAGAGCCCCATTTGTTTCACCAGTCAATCTCTAGGATGATTTACAATTGACAGCATATTTTTTTATTTAATGACTGTAGGGTTCATGCAGTACAGAATAATAATTCAGTTCAACCTTTTTGAACTATGCACTTTTATTTGTATAAAATTCAGGATTTTGAAACTGTTTACCCAGTTTGTTTCCCCAATTTACATTCAAACATGGTAAGTGAAAACAGACCACGATGCTGAGAAATAGAGTAAAATAGAAATAAGTAAAACCTAAATATTTACACATTTTCAAGCACTTCTTCTAACATATATATCACAGAGAATAATGAGTTTGAGAAAAGAAATAATATTCTGAAAGATACCTTAAGTTCTTTCTTACCATTTACTTTCCCTAAGCCTGGAGCTTTATTTTTCAGTAAAGTCACTTGAATCTGGGGAATATTTGTGATGTTTGAATTCAAAACAAATTTGAAGTCCACATGACCAACCATACAGGCTTTTGGTAGAACCAGTTCAAAGACATGCTCATCCCAGCTGTTGCTGTCAGGAAAAAAAAGACGACAATGACTCAGTGTTCAGAGAAAATTCAGATCAAGCAGGCAGCATTATCCAGTGCATTCTCCATCTACACACACTTTCTTTAACAAGAAGAAAAACTTATTTTGCATTAGTTGACATTTACATGAATTTCTGAAGTAAAAGTCTTTCAAGTTGCAGTTAACAACATTCATTTTGTGAAAAACACATTAAAAGCCAAATGGTAAGAGAGGGAAAATCAATGTTCAGATAATAGCAGCTGTGGAAAGATTCCCTATTACCTTCATTACAGTACTGTTTCGATAATACTACAAATAGCAGTTACTCATTTCTAGGAAAAAAGGAAGGGGGGGGGGGGAAATCACTAAAAAAGGATCAGTGAAATGTATGAAAGCATGATAGTAACTACCTTGCAATCTCTTAAGTTGGCTTTCTGCATTGGTAAGGGTTAAACACTGTCGCTTCCCAGTGGTACAACAGCCACATGCAGGAGACTCAAAGTACTAGTCTCAAATTATTTTTTTAAATACATTTGATAATTTATACAGTATGAGAAGTGCTGCTTACCAGATGCACGCTCAGAAGCCTGCGCTGTGCAAAATGGGTGCAGCTTTCTTTTAATGAGTCATATTTTCCTTTTGAAGCCAACTTTGGTTTACACTGAAAGCGTAAACTTGACATAATAAGTATCTCTCAATGACCAGTTCCATAATTTGATACACTAAGGTTTGCAAAAAATAGTTCAAACCAAAAAGCAATTCTAATAAAACTAATCGTGGGTCAATTGTCACATTTGTATACCTTTTTAAAATAACTGCACTTCCAGATCTTCTCAATTTATCAGTAAATGATTTTTTAAAATGTAGTAACTTTGATAGCCTGTGATTATTTAATTGTATAACTGAGAACATTAAGAAACTGAGTATGCTGCTATAAAAATTGGTTAGATGTTTTTCTAGCATCTAAATTACAAAAAGGTATTTTAAATCAAATATGCTACACATCAACTACTGTGCAGAAAACTATTTTTAAAATAGATTAAGTATTGGTACAAATATATTTAATTATTTGCATTTTTTACAGTAATATCTGTGATGGCCATATCTCTCAGGCAAATATAATACAATTATAACAGATTCCAGGTACACATGAAATGGCACACCAGCTTTCCAGAACAAGAAACATAGAAAAGCGGTGATTTTGGGAGGAAAGGTGGTCAGAAGTGAAAGATGGACAGAAGAGAGCTTGTGGTTATGATTTAAGAAGGCACAGTGAAAAAAATTTCAGCTAACTGTACAAATATCTCTTGTAAATAAAATATAATGAAAATTTATCCTACAACTCCAGGGGAAAAACCCCTCTGTTAGCAAATGTAACACTAAAAACTTCAAATCACTCATGCCTTTCCTCTGGGTTGGAGAATATGTAGCCCAGTGCAAAACAGGGAGAGGTTTGGAGGTGGGTTTTTATGTCTGAGTAGACATTCAAAGGAGCAAACCTTCTGAAAGACTAAGTAATATTCTGCTCACCCAGTTTTAGTTAAAGATCTGGTACAAAACCAGAAATTAATAATAAACCAGTCTGCAGTAGTCTTTTGTAGTCCATATGTTGCGTATGACACAGTCATAATTCAGTACGGCAGTCTGCTACTTGTCTACCCAAGAAATCTATTTTTGACAGAATTCAGCAGCAGATGCCCCAAAGAAAGTTTTAAGTATCTCTCGATAGGCATGTATGGAATAATGACCCTCCATGAAGGTCTCACATTAATCCAACAGTGAAGAGATCATCTTATACCTGTGGAAATGAACTTCACAATCTAATTCTGTGATGACTGAAAAACTCCACTTTAAATGTTTTTTTAATTTCTCATAGATCTGTTTAAATGCATCCTCTTTACTCATGTATAAAGTTTTAAAGAAGCAAAAAAATTAATTTACTTCCTTATTATTTTCTCAATATTTTGGCATACACATCCTAAATATCACTTCTCTCTGATAATCTAATGCAAGTTCCTTTAGGAACTTTTCTCACCTTTGAAACCCTTCTAAATCTATAGCATCTTTTTAAAGAAGAATACACAATCAAGACTGTTCTAAATGCAAATATATTGTAATTCTCACAACTACGAAATATTTTTCCAACATACTTCTTCACTCCTTTTCTAGAACACCTCATCAACGTTTGATCTTCCGCTACAACTGAACTTTGAGCTGCAGACCTATTTCCAGAGTTTAAACACTGGAAAGCACATCAGTATGTAGCTCTTCCTTATTTCACATATTTTCAAATATGTCTGCATAAGACTAATACCTAAAATATTTCCTATATAAATTTGAGAAAAAAACAGGAAATTCAGATGTCACTGCTTTATCAAAGCACATTAGGAATTCATATACTTTTTTTAAAAGGATTAACCCAATTTAACATTTCAGTTAAATTACCACTGAAGGGGAAATACTGATATGTAGATAATTCATCAGGTAAACCAGAGTCTGCTTTTTCTGTTTTCTTTGTTACACAGCCTTTTTTAAAATAACAAAGTAGAACTGAAAGAGCAGGAATGTAATATAATGCCATTCCCTAAAATACATTTACAGGATTATCTCCTTCTATCTATTTGAGAAACAAAAGAATTACCTTACCAAATTGCATTACTCATCCATCTAAACCTGTAATCCCACCTCTTTATAGGAATCAGTATGAGACACTCAGAAAGGAGATAAAAGGAACCTCATATTAAGGACCAACAAAATAATCTGGAAATCAAAGTTTCTTCCCAGATAACTTTTAATTAAGAGCTAATGTTGCTCTCAATCTTAAGATTCTATATTGTTCCCTATGAACAAAGGGACTGTAATTTAATCATTTTCATCATGAATCATTTAGCAGCTGTCAAAGATTTCTAGTACTAAACCAAAACTTTTAACTTTACCTCTTTAAATGCCTGTTTTACTTTGCAGCAGGCATAATTCTTTTCCTCTAATGAAACAATATTCATAAGCTAATGTTCCACCTATCACTTTCCAATTAACAGCTATTACCTTCACTGTTTGCTTCCTTATATCTTCATATTGGTAGCTTTTTACTCTTCAACTGTTGCTGAACACACTGGATAATAAATAGTTTTAACTGGAAGTTATTTTGCAATCACCTCCTTTCTACTTGTTACATACAGGATATTTTACTTACACAAAGCAAAACCACAAGATAAATAAAGGTTTTCAAGCCTATAACACACTGCAAGTTCTTATCCATAGCTTATGAACATTTAATTAAAGCAAGTTCTGCTCACGTTAGGTGTCAGCCCCAGAAATGCCTGCAACTATTACCTTCCAGACCTGTTTTCCTACCTGGAATACTTCATTATCACATGTTAGCTTTCACTTATTTATACGACAAGCTTTCCCCCCTCCACATATGATCTCTAGCTCCCCTAGCATCCTTCAGCTATTTCATTGTTTCCACTGAATGGGCATTTAGATTCTACATTACTATCCGAATCTTATACATCAGCAGGACAGATGTGTGACAGCCTGACCCAAAAGAACCTGTAATGCCTTATTACACACATCCCTTAATATAACACACAACAACTTATATCTGTATTCTGTTTCTCCAAGCATTTTTGAGAAAAAACTATGCAAAGCTACTGCAGGTGGGTTTTAAGCCACTCTTCAAGGAGACTGCAACACTGCTATTCTAGTCTTTAGGATCCCAGAGGAATTCCAAGTTCTCATGCCACATGTAAAAAAAACTAAGAAGTACTATACATACCATGCCAGTGCAGTTCATTTCAATAAAAATATTGCCTAAATTTTAGCACAGCTAGGGCTCTATACTGGCTTAAGTAAATGTCTCACATATAAAGACTTAACTTGACATGAACAGACATAAATCCAGGTTCTGTCTTCACATTTTAAAATAATATGATTCCATTTAGGACAACTAATTAGTCATACTGGCACCAGCAGCTTGCATTTTCCAATTTAAAAATGTACAATGAATGTGTGTATGCATATGAAGGGTGAATGAGACTTTTATAGAAACAATCAAGAATATCTGCAATTCTGGTAAATATGCTTGTCTAATTATATAATGAAATGGCAACATTTGGCCAACAAAAATACACAAATTCAAAACTTGATTTTTCAATTTGCTTCAAGGTGTACTAAACCGACTCTGGCAGTCTCACAAAGACCTATAACGCAAACTACCAAATAGGTATTATCATCTTTGAAAGTACACATTCTTAAACTGGCACACTACTTAAAAACAATTAAATTGCATGCAATTTGCGATTACACCAGCTATATGAACTAGTTAAGCAACACACACATGATTCTTTCTGCACCTTTACCCTACCTACCTGTCTGTCTGTAGCTTCCAAGTTCGAGTGTGCTGAGCTGCATCCCCGTGGTGCTGCTGGTGCAAATGCTGAGGATGACGCCTTTGCTGCTGCTCTTGCTGGACTTCTACCCAACAGGGAGGGACAGTGGCTGAAAACCGTGGCGTCAAGGTCTCAAAACGGGTCAGTTCCACAAGGGATGTCAGTGTTTCAAGGGAAAATGGCTGGTCCACCAAAAGATCAACTCCTGAATAATTACAGAACATACATTAATTACTACACAGATATTTTTTCCAGAACACCCTATAAACAGTTTGAAATATATCCAAATTGCTATAGGTAAAATTAACTACATGTTATATGAAGTTTCTAACACTCCCCCCCAAAAAAACCCAAACAAAAAAACCCTCAAACAAACAAAAAAATAACAACAACAAAAATAAAAACCAAACACAAGTAAACAAACAACCCTAGCCTTGAAGACAGAATCCTTTGAAGGCAGCTCATTTGGAATCAATTTTCTAAGTACTGAGCACTCTGAGCATCCTGTCTGGGATTCAACCAGAAGCATTGGGGAAAAGTAATTAGCCAGCTATACTTTGATGATGTAAAGCTGATTAAAACTTTTTTTTTAATACCACTGTTGACTCAGATTAAAAAAAAACATGAAAGTTTTATATTTCATGAAAACAGACATATGGAATTACTATGCAATTTTAACATTTTAATCACTGTTTAAAACATTACTTTGGCACTTGCTTATCAATATAGACTTGTTTTATGGTGGATTACTAGAATGTTTTGGAAGGCTCCCAATTAAGCTTAAAAGAGGAGTAAGTGAAAAACAAACGTGCTTTACATAATGCACTTAAAAGACACTGGGCCTAGACAAGTATTTTGTCTTCTTGCCAACATACTGAAGTCTTGTTCTGAGGAAACAAGGATATTAATTGAAGTAGTACTGAAAATTAAAATATCCCAGGGAGACAAACACCTAAAGAAACATTACAAAAGAACTCTAAAAATAATCAGGTTTCCTCAGACAAAAAAAAAATTTGAAAAACTGAGGGAAAATAAGATATGCACAATGTCAATTTTCTTCTATTTCAAGCATGTTCTCTTAAAAATGCATTTCTGAGAAAATCTTTTACTTGTAAACAAATGATGGTTTTCGAAAGGAGAAAGTTTGCTACCTGACAACTACTGTCACCAGCCCAGGAGACAAAAAAAAAATCCCCAAACCCCACCAACACAAATACTACCCCCCCAGCAAAGTCTGAACCTAGAGACTATCTTGCAAAGCAAGCCTGGTTGAAAACGGAATAACAACAAGATTCCATCCTTCAGCTTGAAAGTAGAAAGGCACATGCAATTCTTCCCGACAAGTGGAGAAGCTCAAGATGAGATACCCAGAGTCAGGCAAAAAAGTCACTCTAATTGCAACCACCAGAGTTTTCTACTTTTCACCCTAGGAGGCAGGAAAATGCTGGAGAGATTAGAAATCAGAAATGCTTTAGAAATTTTATTTCAATAATAAACACCTTCATTTTTTTTACTGACAAATGTGAACCTCATTAGCTAGATGACACTGCAAAGAGAAGTGAGATCATAGCTCAAACTGTGCAACAACTCTATCTTTGAGTAGACTGGATTTCTTCTGCTTCATTCTCCCTCCCCCTTCAACAAAAACAATTACAAATTCAGAGCATTCAGAGTAACCAGATGTAATGTGGTATCAACCCCTAAAATTGAAAAATGAAGGACTTGGCTTTCCAGTGCTGTCAAGTATACTTGGCTTCTTTTGCAAAATTACATGATTTTTGTTATACTGTAATGGTGAGTTACAACAAGCTGAAGTTCTAATAGCAAACTTTTAATAGAAAAAAAGGTTTTAAACTGGTCAGGAAAACTAATATTCTTTTTCAATTTACTTCTGAAAAAATTATTTTAGATCACTTTACCACAAAAAACTCTCCACTCCTTAAAAGGAAATAACAATTTTAACCTAATGTAGGATTTACAACTCAGTAAGGTTAACATATTTCCTTCTAAAACAATACAGTTTAAAATGTATCCAAGTAGTAAATGCAAGCTAGAAAATAAAATTTGAGAAATACATTCCAGAATGCCAACAACAGAGAAAAATAAACACACTAACAAAACCCACAACACATATGAACAATATATGGACAAAAGCTTGTGCTTGTTGCTGTGGTTTCTATGCTGACTACAGCATCATTTAGCTGCAGTTTCAGGAACACCAAAGTGATTTCATAAAAACACCCTGCCACTGCCTGCCATCAGCTGTGAACAAGATATACAGATCAAGATTTCATGCTGAGTCAGATCCACCTAGGAGTTCATTTCCCCAAACAGAAAGCTTTCTGTTGAGTTATGTCTCTGTCTGAAAAACATGCTAAGACAAAAGGAGAAGAAAACGTTTTTTCTCCTATTTAGTACTTTGATTAAAAGAGAAGCAATGCTGATGTCATAAATGTTGGGGGCAATATCTGATCATGATCCATACACATGCTGACAGCTTCATTACTTAGAAAATGTTCACACAGTCCTAGCAATCATTCGCACATTATACGCTAAGAATCCAGTATTCTTGACTTTAGTATCCTTAATCCGGATAGTTCAGACTAAGAGCTCTGCAACTACCATTTGGTTTCAACTCTTCGCCCCAGCCCCCTCATTTCAGCACTGGCTTCCTGTGACTATTAACCTTCCCTCACAGCTTTTAGTGGCTCAGTTTGATGCCACAGCAGAACAGTAGTCAATTTATCTGATCATTACTGTGTATCCAACTCCTCTTTGAAACCATTACAGACCAAGATCAAGCAATACTACACTCTCTGAATTACATGACTACTTAAAGGAGGACCTGCCACTTGTGGACAATCTAAAGATACAGCTACTTTGAAGTCTACACGTAAGTAAATCCCTTTCTTATTCCAATAAGCCATATTCAAGCCTATACTGAAGGCTGCATGGAGAGAACAAGAAAAAAAAAACCAAGAAAAATTTGCCTATTAAAGTACCGTCAGAATTTAAACAGTAATGATCAATCTGACTCATTAGGTTAGTCAAAGTTACCATTTGATTGGAAGTCACTTAAATCTGCTGCTAAGCTACTGTACAGGGAATGCATCTATTGAAGCAGATCTATGTCCTGGATATTCGTATTTTCTTTATTGCTTTGTACTGCTGCTTACAGATAATCTTATGACAACCAGCATCTTTTCCTTCCCTCTTGATCGCTTCTTGTGAAGTAAAATCAGGGGTCATACAAACACAGCACAACACAACTTAAAGTGTTATAAGGCTGACAGCAAGCAGGGGTTTGGGAAGAAAGACAGCAAGTAGCCTGTCAACAACAAAGATGCCATAACCCAAACCGGTCCCTGTACTGCCACTCAGTCCTCTCCCAGCTTTTTTTGTCCTCTGCAGCTGCAGGCAAAGACACCCCCCACCACACACATGCACACAAAAAATTAACATCACTTCTCTGAAATAGCCACAGCTACATGAATGATTTCCATTGTATCATTGCTTTATCTTCATGCTTTATATTATTTATTCTTGTATTTTATATTCTAGGTCATTTATTCCCAGTATATCCCTCTCTCTGTCACAACAGACATGACCAAAACCTCCAAACACCAACCCAACTAAAATAATTATGCTTTGTGTCTCTATCTTCAACAATTGCAGGTTAAAACAAAATGAAAGTCACGATAGTTTTACAGCTCTCTCATAAACTTTAAAACCCAAAGCAAGACCATACATACATACATATATATATGCACTTTTAAAACCTCGGCATGACTCAAATCTTCCTCAGGCTTAACCAGCAAAATTAGATTTGTTGTTAAGTTTTATTAGCAAGTTATCTACACTAAAGCATCTTTAATGATGGCTGAGAAAAGATTGAGAGGCCCACAAAGGAGCTCCCATAACCTGCATACTCACTGTTCTCCCTTACACACAGGAGGAGCCCCCTCACATTTTTCCCCTTCTTCCTGACTACAAGAGGAACAACTCTCTCACTCAACTCCTTATTTTACATAAGTGGGCCAGGATACTACAAAAGGCAGCAGACTGGTGGCGGAACTGGTATATGAGAACTACAGTAAAAAGACCTAAATATGATGTTTAGGGTAAAAATAGAATTTGGACAATCAGAAAATTATTTCTTGCTGTCCAAGGGCAGACAACCTTTCCAGGAAGGAAACTAGTAGGTAAATGACAGCAGTATTTGAGCACAGCTCAGTCCAGACAAACTGCTAAAAAAATAAATAAATCCAAGAGTTCACATCAAAAGCTTGATTTACAGCAGCTGCATTGCTTGAAGTATAAAAAGCATCAATTTCACTGTGTGCAACAATACCTGTTGAATACCTGTTTTGTACAGTTTTATTAAGTAGAGCTGTACAGCTTCTGCATAAAACTTTAAGGCAATTTTACATAACAAACATACGATTTTAATTCCAAATAAAGTGCTCAAGCCTATTTAAACTATGAGGGAAGCTCAGTGCCTGCACAATTACCTGTTTTTCCCCTGTCTGCCACACTTAAATAAAATGCAGAGATCAGAAAAACAAACAGTTATACAAAAGCGGGTTTTTTTTTAAATCAGTAACTGCTCAAGTGTTATGCTTGTACATAACCAGTGATAGACATATAGCATATAGCATAACTCCAGCTTCGGGCAGCAAAAAAGTATAAAGTAGTATGCTATTAAATAACTTAAAATCATCTTAATATGCAACTTCCAAAAATTACAAAAGCATTTTTACTTATGATACATTTAAACACATGCAATTTACCTGTAATGCCTGGACTAGAAGGGTTAGATAAGGGCTTGGTGCCTTCTGATGACTGTTCTACACTTTTGGAAAGGGATCCATCTACAAGTATATCAGCTTCATCTATGTCATCACAGGTCCCTCCAATCTGAAGGAAATGAAGTTCTCCACCTAAAATCATCACAGACAACAAAAGAAGAAAGTTTAGACAGGCATACAGCTAAACTCAACTCACAAGACAGGCTTGCAATTAAAGTGCTACACAATTATGACAGTAATTATGCAAGACCCGAAACCAGTAAGATTACACAGGAATACTCATTTTGCTTTACTACTACAAATTTTTTCAGAGTAAATGCAAAACAGAACTACGAGAAAACTGACTAGAGTTGTGAATGGCATCAAAGGAAAATAAAAAATATTAGGGGGGAGGGGGGTTAAAAGGTAATTAACGAAGGAAACCTTAATAGAAACCCAAATTCATAATCATTATGACGCTTTCCATAATCCAAATTATGTTTTTAAACAGAAAATATTCCATCATGTCAGCTGAAGGCCTACACTACCGCATTTGTACAGGCTGCATAAATTCCCTTTTAAAGTTCAATATTTGTGAATTGAAGAATCACTTCCTCACCGAACTCTCCTAACTAAGGGGCTCTTCACAG
Organism: Haliaeetus leucocephalus; assembly: GCF_000737465.1. NCBI lineage: Eukaryota > Metazoa > Chordata > Aves > Accipitriformes > Accipitridae > Haliaeetus > Haliaeetus leucocephalus. Next base: position 3,555,512 of record NW_010973188.1, read on the forward strand.
TATTTCATCAAACCAGGAATTACAGCACTGATCAGGTCAACAGTCAAAAGAGCAAGTCCAAAATTTTCAACGGACACAATGTTTTGATGGAAGCTTGAAATCATTCAAGGAAGTTGCCCGTCATTCACATCATTTAGAGAGAAGTCACTGAGAGGGAATGCTCCATTTTACATAAGGCTGGGGCGAGGGGAAAGGCTGTTAACAGTTTCAGAAGTTACAAAAACAGTAAACAGTAGGATTTAAATAGAGAGGAAAATCCTAGGGTAGGCCTTCCTTAGTTCTTCTGAAAATTGATTACAGACTGTCCTTCAGCATCTCACTAATGTTATGACAAACACTGTTATGCAAATTATCAAGGTAATCTGAAACAAACCAACCTGAAATAATATACGTAATAAAAACCCAAGATAAAAGCATAATCAGCAGGTACATGTTCTGAACTGTAAGGGGAGCGAAACAGAGCAATAGAGAGGCGCAGCGAGGCAGAGAGCAAGCGTGTGAGAGGCACAGAAAGAAGACATGTGAGAGGCACAGAGAGAGCTGGTACAGGTGTTTTTCTGGATCTCAATAAGAAAGGCACAACAACAAATGGCTTAATAAAATAAAAAGAGGAAAATAATAGCTCAGATGACCAAAAAGGAAGAACCTCTCCATGGACAGGATCTGTGCCGTGTGCCATGGGAAAATCCACCCAGGGTCTGGGTGATGCTGCATGAAAGCAGGACTCCCAGCATCTGAAGGGACATGAGATTTTCTCACTGTCTATATTTTTCTTTTTATTCTATCTTATTGAAACAGCTACTTCATTAAGCCATTTGCTGGTGAGACCTTTCCCACTGAGATCCAGTAAGAAGCCTGTACTGCCCCTCTCTCAGCCCCAACCTACCCCACCCTGGTGCAGAACAGTATATCTCAAGTAGATCCCAAGAGTGGAGAGGAAAAAAAAAAATAATTCTACAAATAACACTTAGAATGAATGTCCTTGAAATTAAACAGCTCACAAATGAACAATTTTCCTCAAAAAGAATTAGGGACACATTAAAAAACAGACCTTGACAGCTTCATTTGGTAATAAGCCAAACGTCAGTTTGTTTCCTGTTCTGTTTACTGCTCAAAGATCAATGATCAGAATGATCTCAGCGATCAAAACCAGATAATCTGTCCTGGAAATAAAGTACACCCTCATGCAGTGGAAGTTCAACATACTGACTTGCACCATCTGCCAGTTTTATGGTTCACAGCAGGGGAAATACTGAAGAACTTCAGAAAACTGTGGGTTTTTCTAAAGGAAAGTTATGCCAAGGTCTCACTTATTCTGTAGATGGTTGAGTAGGGTTTGGTCTTAAAGAAACAAAACCTTGGCTCTCAAACCAAGTTTCCGAGTTTCTGTCACTAATCAACAGCAGCAAAAATTGTCCTTACCATTTTATCTATATTACAAGAGGAAGAGAGTCACAATCCCTGCATTCCTGAAAACTCCAACACTTTTCCAAGAATTTTGTGCTAAACTTGAGATATCTCACTTCCTCATATTTGTTTTTAAAAAAGCTTCTGGGAAGAAGTTTATTGTGAACTTCAATTATACACTATTAGCCTACGAAATTTTTAGCGCTTATGCATGCTTTCCAAAACCCTGCAGGTGGCTTTGCTTCCGTATCACAAAGGAGGCATTTGTTCTCCTAGAACATCCAAAGACAACCTTCTGATGATGCACACTTAATTATTAATTTCAAAGACACCATAGTTACTATAGTAAAGTGCCATCAAAAAAAAAAATCTGTGTGAAAGTCAATGCTGCCCCCCCCCCCCCTTTTTTTTTTTTTTTTTTTTTTGGAC
>NW_010973188.1:3557357-3593937 GCF_000737465.1 Haliaeetus leucocephalus
AAGGGGTCCCCCCCCCCCCCCCTTTTTTTTTTTTTTTTGCTTATGGTACACACTACTATGCTGAAACAGTGACTCATCTGGTGCTTTCTAATGCCAGCCAGGTAGCAAACATTGTAAGTAATAGTTTATCGGAAAACTTCTCTGCTTGCATCACTTTGACAGAGGCAATAAATGCTTCTGTTGCACTACCAAGAAAATATGAAAGCTGACACTGACTTACTCAGTGATCACAAAGAAGGATAAATTGGAAACCAGCATCAATATACTTCCTGAAAATAACAGGTAACACGTTCAAAACATTGTTAATTTAATTCTGAATTGTATTTAAAATCCGTAATTTGCTTGGACATGAGAACCTGGTGGGTTATATACAACAGAACATAAGAATCATAAATCCATCCAAATAAATCCAAACCTTCCTTATGCCAAAACAGTTATCCGTTCCAGGAAAGCAGCATTGGCACAATTTAGAGAACATGTCAGAGACCAGGCCACTACAGTCAAAGCCAATCTGCTGACATGTTCAGTATCCTGAACATATCCTGCACTCTGGCAGGAGTCTGGAAGAGTGACACAATTGTCAATAGCAAATAACAACACAAGAGCATAGTTGAACAATACCTGAATAGTTAAAGGAATTAAGAAAACAAAGCCATACCACAGGAAACTACCCAGTAAACAACTTATAGTCATCCTCATCTTACCACTGGCCTGTAGAGAAAGGGTAGCTCTAAACATACTAGTTCAGAACACTTGAAAAATGTCCTCAAGAAAGCTTCCCCAAAACCTCACTCCAACAGAATTTATGCTATTCTTGGAGATTTCAGCTGTAAAATTACATGCCAGCTTATGAAAAAATAGAATGCAATTGAATAGGGACAAGTGAAAGTTACTATGCCTAGCAAGAAATAATTAAATACACTATTACGGGATGAAGAAAAATCAGCTAGCCAGCAGTTCTGCAAAAGAGGCTCTCGTGAGTCAGAAGATAAACCTGATTCAATTTCCTACTCAAAAGTGCAAACATCCCACTGTGTATATGCACACATGGTATGTACAGACTGCAGAGCTGCTAAGGAATTCTTCTCTTCCATTCAAAGACATCTGTAGGATTACTGTGCCTGATTTTGGGTATCTCACCAAGAAACATGTGGACTGAGTTAAGCAGGTCTTTTGGGAGGAGAGAGTAAGGGGCTGTTCTCTTTCAGTGCCCCTGAGAAAAGTTTAAAAGGATTGGAGATATTCAGCTTAAGAAAATAAATGGTTGGAGGAGGACAGTACCCAAAGACACTCTGTCTTCCCCTCCTTTTTTCAGGCAATCTCTTTGCCATGTTCATAAAATATAGTAATGACTCCAATCAGCAAAGATGATACCAGCTAAACACTAGGGGAAGAAAAAAAAATAAAAATCATCATCAAGCAAGCAGTAGAAGAAATTCCGTCAGTAGGCTGTTAAATCTCCATGTTGAAGATCTTCGAAAACAGGCTGATCAGTACTCTACTTCTGAATGGGTAAGTGAAATTGATCCTGAATTGAAGGTGATCTCTTAGCATCACTATCAACACTAATTCTGATGTGGAAAAAACTTGACCTCTCCCCCGTCCCATTAGACCCCATTGCCTATGAAGGCAGAAAATTGAAAACACTAAATTGATTCCTGAACTTCAAATGCACCAGCACGCAAGGCTGACAAAGCCTAATGACATGGTAGAGACAAGTAAGATATCCAAACAAAACCAGAAAAAAACTACAGAGAGTAATTAATACACTATATACAACTCGAGCAAAAAATGTTATAACTGAAAGGTACAAGATTTGGGGCCATCCACTTCTGCCAGGCTTGCAACAAGAAATATTAGCACAGACAACTCACTTCTGACATACCAAACTCCAGTCTGAAAAAACACTCTCTCCAACAAAGGGGAGTGACTAGCATCCTGGTTTCAGCTGGGATAGAGTTAACTGTCTTCCTAGTAGCTGGTAGGTGCTATGTTTTGAGTTCAGTATGAGAAGAATGTTGATAACACTGATGTTTTCAATTGTTGCTAAGCAGTGTTTAGTCTAAAGTCAAGGATTTTTCAGCTTCTCATGCCCAGCCAGCAAGAAAGCTTCAGGGGCACAAGAAGTTGGCACAGGACACAGCCAGGGCAGCTGACCCAAACTGGCCAACAGGGTATTCCATACCATGGGATGTCCCATCTAGTATATAACTATAACTGGGGAGTGTGGGGGGTAGGGAGAGATCACCAGTCGGGGATTAACAGCATGTCAATCAGCAGATGGTGAGCAATTGCACTGTGCATCATTTGTATGTTCCAACCCTTTTATCATTACTGCTGTCACTTTATTAGTGTTATCATTATCATTATTAGTTTCTTCTTTATCTATTCTATTAAACTGTTCTTATCTCAACCCACAAGTTTTACTTCTTTTCCCGATTTTCTCCCCCATCCCACTGAGGGGGGGGGGCGGAAGTGAGCAAGTGGCTGTGTGGTGCTTAGTTGCTGGCTGGGGTTAAACCAGGACAACTAGAAAAACTCTTGTTATAATGTAACACTGCAGACAAGAATTTAGGAGAATTACGTATATAGAAAAGAACATGAAAAAAAAGAATAATCACAAAACAGACACCTCAATCAGCAAGATACAAATGTACATGATGGGTTACATTCAGTGTTCATGGTCTTCTTGTACAGCTTCCAACTCTGACTAATTCAGAAATAGACCATATCTGAAAGAACTGATCCAATGTGATCTAGGAATTGATAATGCATGAGAAGCTGATTATGGAGCTTCAACCGGAGCTGGGTCTTTTTGTCTGTCAGCTCTGAAGCAATATAGATATAAAAGAGACCTGCTAGAACAAAAAAATTACTGGAGTTCTTTCTTATAATGAAAACAAGTAGAAAAACTTCTTTTTTCCCCCTGCTTTTCCCCAAACTACTTCCAAATAATAATTGAAATGAAAATATAACTAAATTTAGGCAACTACTGAAGAACCACTTCTTAAAAAATCAAATTGACTTTCTGTTGAGAAATTTTTTTGCTAGATGTAATGCAGAGACAAATACTAGCATTTTCAACAAGACCCAACAGGGAAATGATTTACTGTAAAATCTTCACTCAACACAGACGTTCAAAAACTACATTTGTGAAAGAATAAGATTGCGAATTTCAGGTGAGCATAATCCAGGAATGCTTCACTCACTAGAAGGAACTCAAGCACTCAAACACATCATACAGATTTTAACACCTACTCAATCAGTCTGGCAGGGAAGTACCTGCTTCACCACAACAGAATGAACATTTCCACTTTTTGTAGCATTTGTTTGAAATGCCACCTCACTTCCCTATTTGATAGTACTTCTTCAGAGAGCTTCAGACACTGAAGTTCATAACTTGACAAGGCAGAACATCAGTAGCAGTGAAAGACAGAAAATAAACAATTCTTAATGATCTTTTAAAAAAATACTCCCAGAAACACAAGTATGCACAATTTTCAAAACTGCCAAAACAAAATACAAGCAGAGATTTGCACCTTTATGTTAGATAAGAAAAGGAACACTTCAGACATGTTCATTTTTCCACCTCATTCCATATTCTAAAGCAAAGTTCAACAGAATTGCCTGAATGGCAAACACACTTGAACAGCTAAACTAAGGAAACAATCCAAACCAAACACAAGAAAAGAAAAAAGTTAAATGTATACTGTGGACCATTTTCTTAAGTGATTTTTGGTAGGCCTGTAATTTAAAAAAAGAAATATAATTAGATGAAAACTGAGATATAGAGAAGGCGGTGACAATTGTAGCTCTGGAAATTTATGCATCCAAACCAAACTATGTCTGATCCTCTTAAACACCAGATAATAGGCTTCAAATATCATCAAAAGACCACCCTACAGCTGTAACCCTATTCAAAAACACTATCTGTCTGCATAGTTTCATAATAAAGAATTTTACTTGGTTTGGATGCTACAAAAGCAGAATTTAAGCTGTTTTATACTAATGACACAAGACAAAACATTTAAAACCCCCATATGATAACACACAAAGCACTGCTAAGAGGGATATTAACTACAGTCTATCTTGGCCAAGGGGAAGAGAAGAAAGCCGAATACAGAGATTGAAGTCCACTATGTTTGTATAACAACTGGAATCAAGAGCATACTTGCACACTTCCCCCCAGAGGTCACCTCTAGGTAATCCTTGCAGAAACAGAGAAGCACCCTAAACTGACACCAAGAGATAACATTTTGAAGCAGGATAAGAAAATTATTCCAAACTCAAAGATGGATGATGTCAACTACAGGTCTAAAACACCTTTACATAAAACCCCTCAAAACCTGAAACACCCATTCACACAGAGGTTTCTTTTCAGTTATAACTTAATGGCAGCTATGGGAAAAATTATATGATATACCAATGAAAATAATATGTCAACAAGCAGGAACAGCAGGAAAAAAAAAAAAAAAAGGGCTCTTCTGCATCCAAAACTTTCAGACACTAAGACACTAAAGTACCTCTTTGCCTACTCCCACCATCCAAGCAAGTAAACAGGAAAGAATATACTGCTCAGCCTACATTCTTGAATAGTTTTCCAACAACATCCAAGCATTTCCAGTGCATGTAGGTTCCAAATCTTCTACTTAACATTTTCACTTACAGCTTCGCACTAAAAGCCGCTTGCTAGAAGTATTAATATTGAATACATCAGTGAATATAGCTATTCTACTTTCAACACATATCTTCCTAATGCTGTCAGAATGCAGGCACCATCCCATACGTGGCAGTAAATATAGAGAAGCATATATAGAGATTTTGGAAGAAGCCTAAAAAAACTGCATTTAAGAAAAAATAATAATTAAAAGTATCTTCAGCCACCTAGCAGATAAGCAAGCAATTTTACCCACTTACAGCAGAAAGACTGAAGGATGATTATGATTCAGCACAACAAAAATTATGTAAAACCTATTCCTTGCATCAAGTTATTCAAATGTACAATAAGATATAGGATAAAAAAAATGTATATTAATAGTTGATCTTTCTGATTTGCTTTTCCTTTTAGTATTCCTGAATTTCATGCAGTACAGTTATTTATAAACATTTAAGATCAAGTCACTCTTAATATTGTTTTATGCTTTTAAAGCTTCATATTTTGGCATAAACAGTAGGACTGCAAGGCTTCAGACAGATCTAGTATCAGACCCTGAAATCCAGACTTCTAATGGACATTGATGCCAAAATAGTTGTGATGGCTTTTCACTTAATTTCTCAAAAGCGAGAAAGTGAGAAAAATTATACCAGGTGAAGTGACTGAAATGTTAAAAAAGGAATGAAAATTGAAAGCTTCTAAAGACATTTAAACAATGAAAATAATGAATTCTGAAGTTCATTCTAATTTGGTTGCAGAGCAGAAAAATCAAGTTCCAAATAGAGTTGCAGTGGGTGTAAATTAAAGATAAGAATAATCGATGAATAAAAAAACCCAAAGAGGTAGCAAAGTACTATATTCAAAAGAGGAAACGAGGGCAGAGGGATACCTGTCACATATAGGACTACAGAAGAAAAAAACAAAACCCCAGTCACCTTAAAGGCAGCAAGAACAAAAGAAGTCACAGCAAAGCTATTTGTAAATTACTAGATTGATAGTATAACACTCTCAGAGAGAAAAAACACAGAGATATTTACTGAAAAAGCAGAATGATGTGCTTGTCTATTATGAGGAAGATGAAGTATTCTCCAGTCAGTAACGGAGGTGGTGGTTATCTAGGCAGAAGAGACAAATACTCCTACACACACAGAATAAATGCTCCCAACTCAGCAGACCTGCATATCTTACACTCAAAGTCCCAAAACAGGTTTAGATAATATCAAGTGCTACAAGAATATAATTACCATACACACTAACACTGGATGGGAAAGTACCGTGCACAGTAACAATAAGCCCTTTAACTTTTATCATTAATCTTAAAACACAAGACAGAATAGATTTGATGTAAGAAAGAAATGAATAGTAGTACAATTCTGTAGAAAAAAAACCTTAGCAAGGTTTGGGTTTTTTTAAATGAGATTGCAGTTTGATCAGCAAAGTATAGGTAAAAACATTATGACATGGATATGATATACTAACAGTTTTCAAAGGCAATTAACCTTTCAGTTAGAGTTCCATTTTAACTAGCAAAAACCATGCATTATTAAATAAATCTAAAACAGTTTAACAGACATTTCTTCAAAAGCAGTTACCAAAACGGAACAATTTAGTAACTATGAATGTTTCCACTGGGAATCTGCAAACATAAATACTACTGGCTAACATGTGAAGTTTTCACCAATACTAAAAAAGCAAATCTAAAATCTCCACTGCTAAAACTCTTGGTGGGTAAGTGATAAGCACAGGGCCCTTAACAGACAGGGGATTTTTACAATAAGCTTGACTTCATCTGTTGGAAATAAAGAGGTAAATCTAGTATGAGTTTAATAACCCCTTATAGGAGGACTGTGTAATCAACATGACACCACCATGAAAGAAGCAAATCTGTCAATTTAAATTCTTCTAGTAGAGATAAAAGTTCAACATGATATTGGTGGAAGTTCATCTGAAATGTGTGAACCATCCCATCAGCTTAGCCCCTCTGAGAGGCTAAGCGTTTCCACCAGAGCTGCATTCAAGTGCAGGAGAACTGAGACATTGGTGCATGGAGGAACTCAGCTGGGTGACAGCCAGAGCTGTTTCCACTGCCCCAATATAATGCAAGGAAGAGGGGAGGTGTCTGGTGGTCTAGGCACTTCTGTGAAGTAGCAGTTGCCTGGACTGGAGTTACACTCCCCTCCTACCTGCCTCCTTCCCCCAAAACATCTTGTGTTCATTTTGAAAAAGATTTAAGAATCCTGCATGGATCATCTGGCTCTCATGCTCAAGAAAGCGTAATATCAATTGCAAAAGGCTGAAGCAGAACCAGCAGCCCTATCTGAAAGAAGATAAAACTGACCACTCGAATAAGGTGTAAAAGCATTATCTTCTCTACCCTCTTGAATATGGCCAATTACAGACAGGAGGCATTTTTCCAAAATGTGGATCTCTAGCACAGAAATAATTACATACAAGAATTACCTGTATTTGTTTTAGATTTAAGAAAATCTGTGCCTCTACAAGAATAAATTTCTTTAGAGATTAAAATCTACATTTAAGATGAGGAATTAACTAGAGTCCATGGTCCCTAGAACAGAATTAAACTGTACATAAATTCAATGGAATTTGCCTATTACTATTTTGAAACTTAGATTCTAACGTTCTATAATATTATCCAAATACAGTCAAATCAAGCATTAAAAAAAAATTTTAAAGAAAAGTCTTACCTTTGGTGCATGCACATAATCTGTCTGTGCCCGAACAGTATATCACGGAGACAAACATATCTGGTTCCTCAGTGCCCTCTTTTTTAGGTGGCTCCACTTTGGCCAGAATTTCAAAGTTTGAAAGATCTAGTATTTTTACATATCCTCCCTGAGTGGTTATTACCAGGTGCCCAAGAGTAGAGATCTCAGATCTTCTCTCTCTCCCACTGCCATTTTTAGAAGTTAATTGTATTTCCTCTGCAGGCTCCTCACAGTCATCCTCTCGATTATCCAATATATCTGGTGGGAGCAAAATCATTGAGGTAATTGTGTCTTGGGGGTCTTTGATATGCTGGATTTTTACCGGTTCCTCCTCTAGAGTAACTATTCTAGTGGCATAATTCATCTTATAAAGTACTAGGTATCCACCACTAACACTTCTCTGTTCAGGTTGAATTATTAAAGGAGTTGGTACATCTGCTGGTGACTCATGTTGGATTACATCAATACTCGTGCCATTCACTACAGCAAGACTTGATTCTAGTTCCCCCTTCCTTCTATTACATAGTGCCGAGTTTAATTTATTTAAATTATTCAAGGCCTCTACTTGATTTATTGCACTCAGAGATTCGACAGGACAAGTCCGCAGTCCTACTAACAAATGAACTCCATCTGCACAAGGAGTGATTGAATCTACACACAGGTTCTCCTCCTCTGCAAACTTTGGCAGACGCAGGCACTGAACCAAAGTCCCAGGCTTGGGAACCATAGAGCTCCACTTGTCCGAGTCTGGAGAAGTTAGGTTGGCTGCAGCATCTGCAAACTGCTGAATGTAAGTCACAGGTGGATCCTGTAACAGCAACTGTTCCTGACTGTCCAGCTCCATTTCAATGATCTGTGGAACTGTGAAACCATCATCATGTATGCTTTTACTCATAATATTGTTCATCTGTGAAAAGAGTTTTCCTGCTTTTTCATCAGACTCCTTAATGCTGTATAGCAGCAATACAGGTAAAGTCCTCCTTACCAGAGGGGAATTCAGTTCTGAATTAGTGCAGGATTCATTGTCAGTTGATCCCTGTTCCGAGACACTCTCACCTCGAGTCCTACTTAAGCCATCCAGTGACCTCTGAGAGTTACTGCTAACAGGAGAGGTAGCAGGTGATTTGTATGTTAATAGACCTCCAGCTAATAAACAAGGAAAGGGAATGTTGTGTTGTTCTAGATGTTTTTCCTTCATCTTTTCACTCTTACAGTTGGCCAAACAGGGATTTGCCCCAAGTTCTTCTAGATCCTTAACCGTGTCTTCCAGAACATTTGCAACAATTTCCCACTGAAGTTTTTCAGGTTGCTGAAGAATGCTGAGAGCTGTTATATCAAGGCTGACTTCCATAGTTTCTTTTTGTGATGTATGCCCTTTAAAACAAAAATGTTTAACGTAATATATGTTCAAAAAAAAAAGGAATCATATTGCATATATTACAGACTTATCCTTGTAATTAAGCAACAAAAAGTCACTGCTCTACAGTTTCAGAATGTTAAAACATTCCATATGTTCAAGATTTCATAGTCAAGAAACAATAGAAAAGGCCCAGAAACATTCCTTCCACATAGACTAATGGTTCTCCTAATTTTACCAACAAGAGTGAAAGTAAAGAGAACAGGACATTAGCCTTTGTAACAAGTCTCCCAGTAAACAGCATTATCTTTCTATCTATTATTCTACTTAGGCTAGACAACCATACTGAAATCCAACTAATGTAATCAACTCAATTCATGTTCTGCCACCTATTATTTTCCTTCCTTCCTAGACAATCCAGTACCATCAAAAATCTACAGTTCTGCAGATTCATTCTCCAATTTTAGTTGAAAAACATGTCATTTCACACTAAAACTTGACACTTCCCACCATGTAGCAGACCACCTAGTAGAAAGAACTCCAAGCTATTATAAAACAAAACCCAGTAAAAACTTAAAAGACATAGCCTGATCAAATTAAACAGGAATAACAATTAATCAGAAGAGTTCAACTAAGTAATGTATAGATTTAAAAGATTATAAAGGACACTGTATAAACCCAGATTAAGAGGTGACTTAAGCATAAATGACAGAGCACCACCTTTGCTAATACTTTTGTTGAAAAAAATCCTTTTTACATCTCAAGTCTATTTCCTTGTGTGTATGCACATGCACATGTTCTTTTTTTCCGCACTTGCTAATCCTTACTCAAAGATGTAAACTGGATTATGGAAAACAAGCATGTAATCCTCCCTCCCACCAAAATTTCTGATTCAACCTCTAAGAAAATAACACAAGAACACCATGCATAGCACTGTTCTGCTTCCATATGAAATCTTTATTCAGGAAGAGAAATACTGTATCAAAGTGCATACCCACAGGTAATCAAACAAGATACAGGAACTCTGTCTGGCAATCCCCTGAATTTAAAGGGTTTTGTACAGCTGTAACTTGTTCCCATTCTAAGTAAGTTCTTTTAACTTGGATTTTGTGTTTTATTGACACCAAAGATAAGCAATGCTTGCTGTCAAATAAGACATTTATTAACCAACAAAGTAGGGGTTTTCTTTTTTCCTGTATGTAATCTCTCCACCATACAAACAGTGACTTAAATATTGGCATTGCTTTCAAGGTCAATCTTTTTTCTTTTTTCTAATACAGTGAACATAATATCATTGGTTTTGACAGGGCTTTTTCAAAAGCCTGAGAAGAACTATTTCCCTCCCGACCTCTAAACTATTACATGGATCAGACATAACCTACCTGTCACAGATTCCGATCTGGAATGCTCTTCACTATCTGAATCCTCCAGTAGGTCATCACTGAAAAAAAAAAAAGTATGAATGACACCATGTACACTGTAGCTGTATTCTTATTTTTACTTAAATTTTTTAAAAAATTTAGTAAAAATTACAAGTGTATTATAACCTGGGACTTCTTTTGTTCAGCACTGTACATCCATTAATGAGTTGGTCACTGACACTAACAATATAAAGATTCTTTTCCCTCTGTCATCAAACCAGTAGACCAGCTTTCCATTTGCCTCATTCTATTATTGTATTCCCAACAATCCAGACATAAATGGAATTAAAATGAAAGCCTGTTCTCAGGAATCTTTCCAAGAAAAACAAAACCAAACAATCAAAACCTCTAAGAACTGATGGCACCTTCTTCAAAGTTCCTCAAAATAGTCTCTGAAAGGTGGAGCTGCCAGACTGGTCTTTAATTCTACCAAAGCAATTCTGTAGCTAGTACAGAAAGGGTGTATGAACAATGTGTTGCTTTTAAAAATACTACCAGATGAATCTTGGGGGTTTTTTTGGTTTGGTTTTTTTTTTTTTTTCATAAAAGCAGATTCTGTTCAAGATACCTCTTCAAGAGAAATAGGCCCTTCAGTAGTTCTAAGAATATATGAAGATTTTACACATCTCACTTTTCCAATAGAAGAAACAATTTCCTATTACAGGCTCTTTACACACAAGAACAGTAGTAATGCCTTTGCAGCTTCAGGTATAACTACTCGGTACCAAGCAGGATTCCCAAATTTCAACAAACTGGATGTGTCCTCCTCATGCCCAAGAAATAGATCTTTTTTGGCTCAAACCTGATCAACCTTCACTTCATAACAAGACAGTGACAATTCAATTCTCATCCAGTCTCCCCTTGAGTGGGAAAGTGATAGTAAATGTCATAGAGATTAAGTGAAAGACACTTAGTTCTGAGCAGTATGATTGTACTATCCTTTAACCAGCTCTTAAAATTGGCTTACTTCTTTGACTCTCAAGGAGTTTACAGCCCTAAAGCTACAGTACAAGTCTAGGCCCCAGCCGTTGTTAGGCCCCACACTGATGTTGTCCATGTTTCTACATACCCTCTTCAGGAGGGCAAGCTTCATATTTGCTATGCAGTACTATAGGAATCACACCAAACTTAAAACCAAAGACTTACTTTCCTGTGCATGTAGCAGTGCTGTTACTTTCCATGATGCTGAAGTTTAAGAATAAACAATCAGAAAACTAGCAAGACTCCCCAAACACCTTTTGTCCTAAGTTTCCCAACAATTATTCACTCTTTTGTTTGAGTTTTGGTAATATGAAAAAGGAGTTTTCAGTATAGACTGTAAGAAGCATAAATGAAAGAATACTGCTTTTTCTCACACGACACTTTCTAAGCACTGGCATACCCTCTAGCTTATCTAAAAGCTTGTGACAGGACTGTCTAATTATTTAGAGTCTGTATGCATGTATTAAAGATACAAAATGAAAGCAATTCCTAGCACATCCACGTCATTTATTTTCAGAATGACATAACCAGAAATTACAGAGAAGCAATCAGAGAAAAGCATGTTCCAGAAGTCCACGAGTAGCCTTTACTTTCAAAACCTGAAATGCATAATCCATAACTAAACTGAAAAGCTGTTCCAAAACTTATATTGCTTTCTCTTTTTTCTCTGCCTCTGGGACATCAGCACAGGGCAGCAAAGAGATCTGGTATCTCTCTGTCAGTGGACAATAAAAACTGAAACAGCAGGAATACAATGGAACTGGCTTTAAAGATAGAAATCTAGATTATTGTTTTTTAAGTGTTGAATTGTGTGAAAAAAAAATAACTTACCAATCTTATGTTTCACAAAGCATGACTTAACTAAACAGCATTTCCCAGTTACACAGCAGCATTTCATATTTCTAATTTCATAGATCAGCATACCTGTCTCCTTCTAATTTTGGTATATCTGAGCAACTAGATGAATCTTCTAGCCATGCTAATGTTGGTCTCCTTGAGTCAACCCCTGAGCTCTGTTCTCCTGATAACATAAGTTGCTGCACAATAGCCGGATCATATGCATTGATCTCAAATTTTAAGTGGACCTGAGAAATAACAAAAAACAGAAAACACCTTTGATTTAAATCAAGATAGGCTTAATCAGTAATTAGTTAATAAAAACTCATTGTTTATATTGTATACCTTCATAAGTTTGGAAACATCCCATATGCAGATCTTCCCTCGTTTTGTTGCAGCAGCTAGAAAATGAGGGCAACTTCCAGATCCAAAGCAGGCTATTCTGTCAGTGCCATCTGTGCAGGGAAATTGTGCTGGACTTGTTGCCAGTGTGACTGAAAGAGGTACATTCTGAGTGTGCTCACCCTTGACAAATGGGCAGTTTGGGGAATGTCTCTCATGTTCAGACCTTTTCATATTAAAAACAAACATAGCAAACATTGATTACTTACTTGAAAAACATACACAGCATATACAAACTCAGCCCTTGAAGTAAAGCTGAAACTGAACTGTTTGAACTGCATTGCAGTCAGTCATGCAAGAGAGTTCTGAAGTTACCAACACAGCTTTCCCTGCTGTTTCTCAATAGCAGACTGCATTAAAGCCTTTGATCACTTAATGGAGATTCATATTCAAATGGAGGAATCTACACAGTGCTCTTAATATAATTAGTCCATTTAAAAAAAAAATTGTTCTATAGGCAGTAGCCCATCATGTCCTCATGAAGAAAAGTACGGATTAAATTCTACAGAATGCACATTACGATTCCACTGTTATGAGATATATTATTATAAGTAACCTTAATAAGATGAAGCAATGTCCTGTCTTTAGTTCTACATCCACACTTACAAAAATAAAAATTGGAAAGAGTCCTGAATGACACATTGACCAAGAAAAAAACCTTCTAATTTCAATATAAACCTAAGGCAGCGACATGGCAAAGAGCAATTACACTACTACAAAATGTCTGGAACCTAACAAGGGAAAGGAGAAGACAAGGACTATGAAAATAACGTTACTAAGTATAGTTTCCAGCAAGCCAGGAATCTGATGTGTTCTAATAACATTACAAGTTACCAAATAATCAAGACAAAAATTACATTAAGAACTCTTTTAAAATCAATATAAGGTCCTGCATTTCTGTCACTATGCACAATTTTAGCTGATTCAGGAAACTAGTAATGGATCTCGCAACTTCACAAAAACCACAAATATGAACTGCATGGCTGTTGCAGTTTAAGAACTTAGAAAAAGATGTGTTCTAGTCACAATCATACAGAAGACTGAGTTTAGATCCCTGCAAAGAAATATTGGCTGTCATCTTTGCCATGGAACAATTTGCAGTGAAATAGGAAATCAGAATTAAGAAACAAAACTGACTACAATTTCTTGGGTTTAATATTATACAGAAATTTGACATAGTACAGGGAATTATTTTGTGGTTTGTCCCACAGAATCATTCTGGAAATCCATTCTTGTCAGTGACACTCCCTAAACTCACCAGAAATCCCATCAAGATAATGTTGATCTTTGTCCTCCAAAGATTTCTAACCTCTTTAGCACAAAATTAAGTCTACTCCAAACATCATTAAACTTACCAAGGTTCATCTGTAGGCTCCCAGCATACCAAACACACACTACAGGTAAAGCACATGGCTCTGTCATCTCCTGATGAAGCAGGCTATAAAAATAAGAAGAAACACTTGAAATTTATATAGCTATGCACTACTTCAACTAGGTGATCAAGTCCTCTCCTGCTTCTAGTGGCATAGCAAAGCACCACATCAAATGTATAAAAGGCAACAAATTACATACTATAAAGTGGAATTATTTCACATTTGGAAAAAAAGGATGCACCACATTACTATAGAAGAGATTCAGAACCAACACCTGTGCAAGCCACTGGATAAAAACCATATAGACGTAGAAAAGAACTCAGCATCTCTGCTAAGACTTTTTCCAAAGAAAAAACGTTCATGAAGTTCAAAAAATTTAGAACCTCAGCAGAATAAGTGTACATGCTTGGAAAAACAGGTTAAACAACTATTTCTTATTATGCCTGAAGGAATATAATTATGTCTGCTGGAATTTAAAGCATTCTATATCACTCCTCTGCAAAGAACAGTTACTACTAGCTGAAGTGACAGAGGAAAAAGAATGGAAACTTCCATTCTCTTAAAATTTTGCATTTTATGACCACATTTCAAGTCACCAAGATATGCTTGGGAATATGCAGATGTAATTCTAACATATGAATTCTCTGCATTTCTCCTCCTGAACAAGCTTAAGTCCTCCAAAAGCTTTACTCACTTGCACCTGTCAGGCTTTGCAGGTGACATGAGACAGACAATATTGATGTCAAACGACATGCACTGCCTAGCCATCATTATCTAAATCCATACCATAAATAATTTTTTTATAGTAGAAATCATTTCAAAGAATGAAAAATGGAAATAAGCAAAAGTAGTGGAATAAAATCTTGAGGTTGTATTTAGTCACTAAGCTTAATAATTTAGTAATGTGATCTAGGAGCATTGTTTGTTACAATACAGTTTAAGTCCCACTAAAGAAAAGTATAGTTAGAGAACTCAATGTCAAGCTTATTGCTTTTTTTGCTTTACTTTTAATATAAAAAGTAAGGACATTTACTCAACAATCTAACAAGGACAAAGAGACTCTATGAAACAACCAACTTGATCTTTATTATTGCTGTTTAACTCAGATCAATTTGATACTTAAAAGTGTTTTATATGCTGAAGTTCAGAACAGTATTTTCTGTGATCTGTACAAAAAAAAGAAGCAACCTCAAGGCATGGAAAAAACATAAAATTTAAAAAAAGAAAGAAAGAAAAGAGCTGAATGACAAACTTTTTTGTTTTAGTTTGGTTTTTTAAATGGATTCCTTCAATGATTCAAAAAACATAATGAAACTTTTTCCCCTGCTCCCCAAACCTTCAACTACTGGACAAATACTAAGAACAAGTAAACCTTTTACCTGGTGATAGAACCCAGCTTGAGCCATAGGATCTGGCTGTGCCCACCTATAACCCACATGAGGCCATGAAGTGAAAGTCTCCCGTCTGTTAGCTTCACTATACATCAAAGACCTAGAAAGGTGAAAAATTCTACATTAATCAAAACTGCCACTTAGAATAAAAAAAGTAAACTATTTATGAGATATTTTCAATGCTTTAGTAACCATTAGAAATACCACAGATAGTTTTAAGTATAAGTTACAGATAACCATCATTAACAATTACAGAAAAGTTACAAAGTTCTCTCACTTGGGTGCCTGAAGTACATCCTCAGCAAAAGACCAAAAGCAATACAACAACCTACAGGCCTTAAAAGCAAGGGTAATAAAATAAGCTTCCAGGTAGCCTATTTGGTCTAACTGCAGAAAAGCATCAGATAGCCAAAACCACTCTGCATTTAGGGAAAATGCAGAATCTAGCCCAATAGAACTGCTAGAGAATTATTTTTTTGAACATGACAACTACTGCAAAAATTTGGCTTTATTAGTTGAACAGATATGAATATGCATATTTAAAAATACTCCAAAGCAGTATTTTAGGCCTAACTGAATATGTGGTACAAACCTCCCAACATTCGTCCCTCACTGCATACTATAATACTTAAAAATTATAAGCTACTAGGTCACAAAATATGAACTCCTCTGCAACTCAATATCTACAGAGAAAAGAAGCTCCCCTCTTTTCCAGCTTCACTCAGTGCATGTCCCTTATCTGAAATAGTACATAAGAAACAACTATCAGCTTTTCTTTTTTCTTGACAGAATTTTCTTCTCCAGTATCATCCCAAGAACTAGTGCTACTAAACAGAAAAGTGCCTCACTTGTTTCTGCCCCTGAGTTTCAGGAGATTTTTGCTGTCTTATAAAGAGAAAACATATATTAAACATTTCCTACCAAGGAAGCAAACTTTCTTGCAACACCCACATAAGGGCTGTCTTAACTTGACATTATACCATCTTAAGAGACAGATCTCGGAGAGCTCTAATCAAAAATACAATATGGTAGACCTGGAGGCTTGGGCAGGTGAAATAAGAGATGAAATCAATTTTATTAGAGCTGCAAGAAATGATAACATGCTTGCAAAATGATATTTGTATAGAAACTTTCAAGAAGGAATGAATTTATAGACTTAGATTTATCAGTATTCTAACTAGTCTGGGCTTATGAAGGCTAAAATAATGGGCTACTCGCTTGTGTACACATTATCGGTTGGATCAGAAAGAGATGAAGCAACAGTCTCAGGTAAAATTTTCTGATCCCAAACATATAGCAGATGACTAGAGAGTTCAGAAGCAGCATACATATATTCTGCAAAGGTAACAACTTCCTAAACTCCTAAAACACAAAATATAGGCATAACTCTTTCTTGTATGAAGGAAAAGGAATTGATTTCATGATGCAGCACAGTATGTATGCTTTATCTTTGGTAGACAAATGAGCGCTCTCTTTGCTTTCTGAAGAGGCAAACATATGCTCTTAAAGCTATGCAGTTTCTGAACATCTCAACATTGCAGTCTCAGTAAGGTTTCAGTACAGTTTGAGTAAAGCCAGTAACTTAACTAGTCATACGCACCTGACTGTTCAGGTAAAACCCATAATCAAACATGATGAAGAGTAAAGCCTAGGTGAACATATCATATTAACGTGTTACAATATCACCTAGGGACCTATATTTAGGGCTGCAACTGTTACCTTTCTGAAGGTATATGTTGGGATTAAGAGCAAAGTGAACTCAATTTGCCTGGCATTAAAGTCGGAACCCCAAAAAACCAGTCTTGTGGCACCCATAAAGGTTTCTCTAAGTTTAGTAATATGTACTGCACATTGTGCATTAAACAGTTAATTAACAGTATGTGTAAGAGCAAGAAAGTATAGAATAGGACTAATTCCTTTGGCAAATTAATTAAAGTCATCTAAAAGTTTATTCTGATATAACTAAGGGGTCAACTTTATCACTTATTTTGTCTTAATATACCTGTCCACAGATCGACCAGGTCCCACACCAAGTTCTGGTCGTGCGCTGGGTAAGAGGTAAGATAACCTATCCATCACAGAGGATGCTACAGGTAAGGCAGCAATATTTTGATTTATCTTCTTGAGTTCATTTACAATGGCACTGGCGACAGACTTCAAAACATGATGAGGAAGGTGGAACGTAACCGTTGCCCACTAAATTAAGAAAAAAAGTGCCTAGTTTATATTTTAAAATTTTAACATCTAAACAACAAATAGATCACAAAAGTGTCAAAAGCAGAAACAAATGCACATCTTGCACCCTCTCTTGATTTCAAGAAATAATACAAGAATAGACACAGAAAAGCAACATGAATATAATGCAAGGAAAGTCAGTAACTTCAGATTTTAAGCTCAGTGGGGTTTATTAGTTGGATTTATCAGCAAGAAACTAACCTTGTTTGTTCTCTTAATAAGTGAAACTTCACACAGAAGAATTAAGGAACACATAATATATTCCATCCTCTTCAAACAAAATCCACCACTCTAAGTCAAGCATTTTGTATGCTTCAATAATTGTTGCCAAGCAAATTAGACTTGGGAATCCATGTTAGACAGTACAAATTCTTACCTTTGCAACTTTATGATTTGCTGCTGTTTCGTGTGAGGTATTTTTTAAACCATCCTTCAGTTGTGTGATGAACAAGTCATATCCCTCTGTGCTAGAAACATCTACTTTTTCTATGCAAGCAGATAACAGCTGCTGAGCCTAAAATGCAGATGTGCAAGAAAAGTTGTCATCCACGTTAAAGAGCTACAGACTAGAATTACACCTGTTCCATTGCTCCAGGAAAAGTAATTTGTCATATCCTACTTTATCATATATTATATCAGCAAAATTCCCATAAAAGACCCAGAGTTGAGTAAGCAGTTCCAAATTTTACTTTGTAGGCCAATCAATGGATAAACTTCAGCAATTGTGACAGTAATTACTACAAGTTTCCTCAAGGGCAATGTTAAACAAGTCAGTCATATAAACATTTAAAACTGTACATATATCAAAGCCAAGTAAAAAGGAGACATCTATTGCCCAATGCTTTCCCTTCAAAAGGATTCATTCAGCTTTAGGGACAAAAAGCAAGACCAAGAACAAAGTCTTGACATTTTTCTGAGTAGCTTTGCATCTTAAAAAACGAGGAAAACAGCGTTGCAACAAAATTAGAGATAAATTACTTACAGTGCTAGTATAATGAAACTGAAAAATGAGGCAGAAAAAACCAGGCTAGTTTAGAATCTAGAAATTCTTAAAACTCAGAAATAATGCATCTAGAAAAGAACACTATAAACATCCATTTATAGACTTTTTTCTTCCAAGTCCCATCTGTTTCTAGCTTGTCCCTCTGTCTGCTAACTTCATGTTGACAGGTAAGATTTAAAGGTATGCTTTATGTGCAAAGGACAGAGAATTCTCCATCTGTTGTTAGGTGGTGTTGTTCAAGTTACAAACACAGGGAAATACTTCCCAAGTGCAACGGCCAGCCAGTCCTTTAAAGAGCCACAAACTGCTCCAAACAGAATGGGCCAAATGGCTACTTCGTTATGACCTTGGGAAGTTCAGGGGAAGACAGACAGAAATAAGGCAAATCAGTCCCCTACCTAAGGCTGTATCTGTTTCTCAGATTTCAATAAAAAGACAATTACAATTCTTGTGGCATCTCATACTTCCCAACTCTCTTGCAGGTGACAGAAGAATAACAATAGATTGTGGAAGTTCATAAATCGAGGAAGTCAAAACAGCATAGAAGCTGCATCACAACTTGTCAATGCTGCCTATTAGAAATGCATGAAGATGCATTGCATTACCAGTAGATCAATCATATAAAAAGACTACTTAAATTAAGTGCAAAAATTTGTAGAAAACTTCTAGAGAATAACAAAACATCAAGGCTCTTGCTTGGATAAAGGTTCTTGACCTTCCTATGATGAAAGAGGTGGACTGATGCATTTGTAAGATATTTGCTTAAAATTTACTAAAATTTTCTGAGGTCTGAGTACCTCCTCTTTAAAATTAAAAGTAAGAACTGAAGACTGCTAATGTTTTTGCTCCCACCCCACTGACTTGGCCGTGAATTCCCCAAATCTGTTCCTACTGAACTATATTTTCCAATTTTTTTCTACAGGAGGGACCTTTACAGAGAAGTGCTCTATTTTAACCTTGAAAGGGTCTGTAAACTCTTTAGAACCACAGAATCTTTAGCCAAAACTGACACAAACTTATAGGTTGTATTGAACCATGTGAGACTGCAAACCAGAGACAGCAAAACTTATGAAAGGAAATTATGACCTCTGTCAGTCTCTTCATACTCAGCCACACATACCAAGATTTTGTAGTTACCCACAAAGGGTGTAAAAATTATGCCAGTGGCAGCAAGCCCGAGGAACCTGGAAAGCTCTCTTTAGAGACTTCTATGAAGCAACATTTTACTGCTGTTACTCCTACTCAAGACAAGTAGTTAAAAACCTCACATATAACACACATTCTTCCTTCATAATAAGCACCTATTATTCAATACTCCAACAGCACATGAATATTTTAAATCAATCCTCAGGATAAGTTTTTGTTGGTGATGCATCAGTCAGTATAAATTTATGTCCCACAGAGATGAGTGGGAAGTGCTCTTTTCTCAGAGTGCTTTAAGGATTCAGAATCTGGATCTAGTAGTCCAGTTTTGTTTTTTCGACTGTAAGCACTATTCTAAATATTACCATTGGCAGATGCTCTATGCTTTTCCCAAAGAATTAATCTCCCTTGTAATCAAAACTGCTGTACAGATTTACTTCCCAGGTCTCTTACTTCATGACCACTACAAAGGTGAAAGCTACTTTCCTCACCACCAAGTGCCTTAAAATAAAGGCAATTGTTAGCTATCTTGTGTTAGGCAATATTTAAAAATAAGAATGTACATGATACCTCACCTAATAAATGCTATGCTAGCTGAAGATAAACCAATGCAACAAGATCCTAAGAATTACACTTTAAGCAAAAATGTATACATTAGATTCCCTTAAAGTGATAGTAAATGTTTGGTTATATTGTCTCAAACCAGGAGGAATCCTGTTACAGCTGCGATAGTCCAAATGTAAATGGGAAGCCAGGTCTGCAGGGAAAAGCCTTTCATTAGGCGAGCTAACCCAGCTAGAAAAGTTAGATTCCAGCACTAATTCTTCATATGTAGCAACACCATATTAGCTGATTTTAATTGTCTTTTTTTCACTGAAAGCCCAAAACAAAAAAATTCAAGGATGCCTAGCAGCCCAGACTAAATTCTAGAAGTGCATATAGATTCCATACATAAGCACTGACAAAGCTCTGTAAATGAGTCCTTTCTTCTGGTCACTAAAAAGTTCCTTCATTCGAAATACTGTGCTCTTGATGAGGCAAGCTCTTGTTTGCTTGAGATACAGATAACTGCAAAAAGCTATTGCCCTATGACAGCTAGTAACTAAGAAACTTTTCCATTACATGTCGTTAATATCCCACTAGAAACTCAGGGTCAAACATCTTGTTTCAGTATTTCTGACAGAGTTATTTACATACTCTCCCCCCCCCCCCCCCCCCCCTTACCTCTGTAACCGGCAATTCAAGCTGAACCACGTCATCTTGTTTTGAAACAGGCGTTTGCAGAGCTGTGTCCAACAGTAAGATGCCATTGAGATCTTTCCTACATCCTACCGCATAATCATCCACAAAGATCACTTTATCCACAGCAGAAATATACTGACATTTCACCCGTCCACCTGGTTTAGCTATAAAGGGGAAGACAAAAAGGAAGATCCAATTAGAAAACAGCTTTTATAAAAGACCTTTAATATCTGTTCCCAAAAGTAATGTAACACTTCAGCAAAATCTTTTACTTCTTGAAATGATCATTTTAGCTACTACAACTTTCAGCAGACTTTTATATTTCCTACATTAAAAAACAAACAACCAAAATATATACATCCCATCAACAACTACAACCATTTTATTCCCATAGTAGAAGCCATCATTCGAGTCCTCCTCCTACCAGGAGGCCTAAACTAGTGTTTTCAAGCCTAATGGAGATGCCTGATGTATTTGATGTTAGCTAACAATCAATAATAAGAATTAAATTGTACATATCAGCATGAAAGACAAAATTGCTAAACTATCATTAAGGCTGATTAACACCATTTCATCAAGCAAAACAACACTCAAACTTTTGAAAACTAAGTACAGCACATAACATGTGCCAATGCTACACGTGTTCCTTGAGACACTAAGGTAGCTTATGTCTGCTCAGCACTGCAGTGATGTCAGTAACAGGTTAGAGAAGTTTGGTGGGAGTGGACGAAGACTGTCACCTGATAAATAAGGAAAGGCTGCAGCAATGGAAATTATCCCAGAAACATTTAATGTTACTTGACATTATTACGTGTCTAAGACTGGATGGATTGTAAAATTAAACCCATGTAATATACTATCTGTGTAGAAGGCAAATTGCTTTAATTCACAGAAAGTGTAAGCTGCTGCTACAGAAGCAGACTGTATGTATGTTATAAGTATATGGACACATCATCCAAAGGGCAAAGCAGAAATTACTGGATCGTCAACATAGATCTCTTCTTGTTGCACGGGAACAGGAGTTTCATTAAATTTTGCATTAATCAAGTCCTGTCCCTGTTCTCCTCTTTCCTCAGACACTGGCTACTGTTATTATTATGTATAATTAAAAATCACTATTTAGGTAGCTAGCATACAGATAAAGCATGCAGATAAAGACAGCTACTTAATTTCGTCCTCTTCACAATTTGATATAGTTAAATGGAAATTACAACTTCTCCAAATATAGGGCACATCAATCCATCACATTGCGTTTGTTCTATCCTCTCTTGAAAACTCAGGTCAAGAATAGCTGTCAGCTGCCCTTCTCACCAAAATTTTGGAGACAATGACTCATATACTCTCAAAATATAGGACATATGCCTTTGCCTGCATGAAGTATACTACAATTGTAATCATTGCTGTAACAGTCAGAAACACTTCCAAGAGCCCTGGAATCACTTCATAGTTGTGAAGTTGTTAGTCCTAGCTCAACAAAAAAGGGTCCTCTGAATGCCAAATCAACTAGTTTCAAACTGTATTTTTGCCAATACATTGGAGCTCCTCACACAAGACTTTCTACAGACAACACAGCTGCAGGCAAGGAAGGAAGGAAAGTCATTCTACAGAAAAACAATGGTTTCAACAAAATTCCAATACAAGTTTTAACATCTTGAAAAGTATTAGTTTCAACAATGTACTGGGAACTATTATGTAAATAAACTAAAAGGTATCTGATGCCCTAAACTAGAAACCTCAGTAGATTCACATGGATCACACTGAATAGACTGCAAACACCAAGTGATGGATCACTACAGGACACTTTCTTTAACCCATCACTTCTCTCCTCCTCCTTCCCAGAGAAAACAGGGAAAGCAGCTCACCTTTTCTGGCAGTGCCAACACCATGAACACTTTCTCTTGCACTTTCCTTATTTTCAGTCAAGCAGAGGAGTACACTCATGCCCTATGACTACGAGTTTAGCAGTCTGTAGGAGCCCCAGCCCTTGTGGCTTTCCAGGCTAAACCATTCTTATTTTATCATTTCTGTAGCGAAGTTAGTGAAATCTCATGTCTAAACCACCAAACAGCTAACGAATATCCTCTGTGTAAGCAGTCCCCATTTTTAGAAGCCAATGAAGATTACTAATGAGGTAGATAATTTGCCTAATCAACACAGTATTTCTGCTCCGTTAAGAAACAAACGAAGTTATGACTAGAGCACAAGAAATATATTGCCTAACAACTGTGATTCTCACTGTGCTGGTTAATATTTTGGTTGGTTACACTGACAGAAAGACTTCGACCAAACTATCTCCAGGAAGTTATTTACAATTGCCAGTTGTATTTTATTCAAAGCACATAAAACCAAAACAAGCTCACTTAGCCTAAGTCGATGGATCTTCAAGTAAATGATTCGATATTTAGTGTCCTTCCAACACCCTGGGAAACACATTCTGCAACTGACTGGTTTACACTTTGAATAGCCTCTGAACTGTTGACAAACGATTTTGAAAACTTGGGAGTTTGATTTTGAAGTTCAGAAAACACATTTCAAGATGGTTCTACTACTAGTCACAAACTATATCATAGTTCACATATGGCTGCCCATATGATTAAAACAGTAGGTTGAGAACCAGGAAACTAAAGAATTTAGAAGTCTCCACTACAGAAGTCACCACTGTAGAAGAAATGCCTAGAAAAGTTTAATCACCCTCAAAGCATCAGCAGAAGGGTCCTTTCTAACTCAGGATCAACGTTTTACAATGTGTCAAAGGACTCCAACCAATATCCTTTGAAAAACCTACTAGTGGCACTAAAACAGTATGTCCTGCCCGTCCAGCCTGGCTAAGTTTACTAGCAGTAAGTAGTGATCTGCATCTTCATGAATCACAGTTCAAAAGTTTCACATAAACTCACTAAATGACTTAAGCCAGATCATTAAAACCCAACTGTTATTCTCATTTTAGCCCCAATTTTTTCAGTTGTAATTTATTTTGGGTGGTGGAAGGAGAAATAGTCATTTAAAGTTTTTAATAATTTTGCTTTTCAGTCTTGGCACAAGTGGATCATAGCTTCTCCCAAGATCTCCCACTTATCTGTATAGAATTAAAAACAAAACAACTCAAAGAAGTCATTAAGCATTTTGTCAGTTCCTATAAGGAAACCTGGCAGGCTGCTAGAATGCTAGAAGTGCAAGCCCAATAGCATACTACATTATAGATCTAGCAACCTGAAACTTAAAAGCAAATAAACATCAGATTGCAGAAACAAAGAATTTGAGAAAAGGAACATTCCCCCTCCGCCGTCTTTGTTTCAAACAATACAGAACAGAGATCAGCAAGTTCCTGTGATCAAAATCTGACCTACAAAAAATATTACAAAAAAGACTTGTTTGGAGAATACATAACAATCTAAGCAGCATCTATTGTGCCCCCTTGTCTGCAGGCATCAAGATGAACCAAACTAATCAGAGAATTGGCCTTGCGTTTCAAGTAGAAGAATGAAAAAACTTGTCTCCATTTCTCTGCTACAGATAGCTTTAGCCTCAAAGCTTTAGAGCTTAAGAGAAAGTGTCTGTCACCTGAATATGCAAGGCCACCATCATGAACAGATGTAGGTTAATGTTGATAGTAACACCTTTGATCTCTTCTAATATTGAAAAAAAGTTAATTCACCTTGAAAACTGCTAGCCAGGAATGGCAGTAAAGCATATCACAAAGTCAGTAATTCTCTTGACAAGAAGCTCCCAATGCACAGCATGCAAAAAACCCAAACAGTTTCTAAATTACAGTAAACTAACACTTTTATCTGCAGCTATAAAGTCAGAGTGGTAAACATATGCATCATAGCACTACTTCCATAATGCTAAGATCCAAGACCAATCAAATATCTAAAGTAACATCCATAACTGACCTATGAATGCAGCTAGGTCTTTAGATTAAGAATTAAAGGAAATTTTTTGCAGAAATAGAAATCCCATCAGCTCAGCAAAACACACACATTTTGTGCACTGATTTTGCACTTCTAATTTAAACTACAATATCCAAACAATACCTCAGTACTCATTTCAAAACCAGGGGAAGCTAAATGGATAAGGTTTCAGGAGATCAAAAGCCCTATCTATCCTCTTAACTTTGTATCATTAGCTTTGAACATCAAGCTATTTAAAGGCAAGAGAATCTAAAAACTCAAGAGAAGGGAATGGTACAACTGCAGAAGTCCTTAAAATTTACTGTTAGAATTAAAAATAAAATTTTAATTTTCCCCTTTCTGTTGTGAAGTGTGGGTGTAAAGCTTCAAGTTTACGAGATATCACTCATAGTAATAAGGTGTGTGAAATTCTCCTTCCTGAAGCCAGGTTAGCAGACAGCAAAACTATCCTTTCCATTAGAGACAAAATGCTTCATGCCAGAACATTGCTCAGCTACTTCTCACACATTTTTCACATGTACCTGCGATTAAAAAAACCATATGTACCAGTTATCCTCATATGTTGTGAGGCAGGTGCCTTTCCTATTGCTACCAATTCACACAATCATAAAACAAACTGAAAAATCCAGTTAGCAAGTATAACATCTCATTGTATGCTACCTAAGTAAAACAAGTTTGCCAAGACAAGCATATCAGAACACCTACAGTTTGAGGAAGTTCTACAGTACATACAAAAAAAAAAACAAACCCCCCAAACTGTCTTAAAGTTTAACTTGCTGTCTTAACTTGCTATATTTGCAGGAAACTATTTTGAACTAATACTACGTAAAATCACAATTACGGATTAGCTGCAAAGGGCAACATTTTCACACAAAAGAGCCCAAAAAGCAAACCACTGCAAGTCTGGTTCAAAAAGGAGAAAGTTGTCTCTGAATTGTTTCACATCAGTGGTTCCCAAAGAAAACAAACACATGGTTATGAACATTTGGGAACACAGTAACGAGAAGATGGCTAAGGCATGGCCAAACCAGGCCATGACTGCTCATCATTACTGAATTTATCAGTTATAGATTCTCTCTTGTTCCTCCTCTTCTCCTCCTCACCTACATCTTCAGTGGAAACTTCAGCAGTGCAGTTTCATCTTCCAGGTCCAGGCCTAGCCCCTTATTTGCTCTAAACATCACCTCAGCAAAGCACTCTGCTGCAAAGACACTCCATGGGTCCCTCCTTTCCTCCCCCCCCAAAAAAAAACATTCTCAGACTTGAGCAAAAGATGGAAAGGAATCTATTGGATGAAAACAAGTTCAAGTTGCTATTCTAGACGAGTGATGTAGATGGGCTTAAACCAGCTATACACAAGCAACATTTTCTCTTTCAGATTTCACTATATACACACACCTCCATCTGCCACATCACCTGGAAGAACAGTCCAAAATGACTGAATAAAGCAAAAACTCATTCAGAGCTGAAACATGGAAAAAAAACTCTGAAAATGTTCTCCGAACAGCAAGAATGCCAAAGGAGGCAGAAATACCCAGCTTAAAATCACAAAGTGCCTTCAAACTCCCTTATTTGCCAAAACTGGATTTAGTTAATCAAGAACAAGACCTGTAGATCTACAGTTTATCTTTTCCTTTAGCAACAAACAGGACAGAATTGTTTCAGTATCAGTTTCATTATATGATAGCTGGTTTTAATAATCCTTATTAGAGTAGGAAGATGTGTTATCTGGGCCAAAGCATTAGAGACTGCCACATGAATATTAACTAGATGTGTCTAATCAAGCAACTACTAACAGCTGCTAACATTAACACTTTAAAGGTTTCAGAACATAAACAAAAACCCACTGAGATCAAGGCAGTTCATATTTCGCTAGCTTTGCAGGCATAGGGTCCTCTTCCACTCTGCAGACTTAAACCAAGACTGAATCAGCAGGAAGACACTGGTGAGCTCTTTGTGCCCATGCTCTTTATGTTGTTTCAGATCTCCATGTACCTAACATGGCTGCCGCCTTATACACCATACAGAAACAACTGCTCACAAAGCTTTATACCATTATTCCGAGAACAAATTATGAAAGATTTCACAAGGTATTCTACAATCCTTCCTGCAAAATTCAGGTAAATTGTGAAAACTTAAGTCCCTGCAATTCTCCTGCAAACACCCCACAGAAGACAATGCCTTCTTCAAAATTTTTCTCAAAGTGAAAAACTATGATCAAAAATTTTCAGGAAAGTTGTCTTTCACAAACTACAGACAGACAGATTACACAGCATCCACCCAGAACCAGAGACAAGCAAGGAATACTTCACAGCTCAGTAACAGCAAGTTCCTATTCTTCAAGAGCAATTCCCTTCGCAGCATTTCACAACAAAGAACCTTTGCCAGATTAAATTTTACCACCAGTTCGTCTTTTTGTCACTAAAGAGGCTAGAGCATCTGAGTTCACCCTTTATGTATCCTGCAGCCTCCGTAACAGGAGAAAACATCTCCAGTTACAGCACTTTTTAAACTCCCAAGACTGCTTGGCAGGAAATGGTTTAGATTCCACCCCCCAAGCCCCAATATTATAAGGGGCTGCCAAAATACCAAACTGAGAGAAGCAGCAAGTTCTCAAAAGCAGATGGGTGGGCTACAAGGCAAGTGGAAAACCAGCTAGTCACTGTCATGCGCAAAGTTAGTAGTTAATGATTCAACACCTACCTGGCAGCCAGTTATGAGTGGCATTCAGCAAAGCTTGGTATGGTTTACTATCTTCATCAATGGCTTGGATGATGGGACAGACTGCAACTTTAGTAAGACTGTGGATGACACCAAACGGGAGGCGACTGAGGGTAACTGATGCATTAAATGGCAGGGCTGCCTTTTAAAAGGATCTCAAAAAGCCACAGAAATGGCTTGACACAAACCTCCTGAAGTTCAACAAAGACAAATGCAAGGTCTTACACCTGGTATGGATTATAACCCCACACATCAATAGAAGCTGGGGACCAACTGTCTAGGTGGTAACCCAACAGAAGGAACTTGGGGATCCTGATGGACAGGCTGAACAAGAGGCACCAATGCATCCTTGCAGCAACAAACTGTTACCACACAGGGGATCACACAGGTGGCAGATCAAGGGAGAAGATTAGTCTCCTCTACTCAGCAATTCTGACCCCACTTCCAGAATACCATGTCCAGCTTCGGTCCTCCATCTCAGATATCACCACATACGTGAGAGTCCCATGAAGGGGTACTAAGACAGTTAGAGGGCTGGAGCACACAACACGTGAAGACAGACTAAAATAATTGGGCTTGTTTAGTCTGCAGATAAAAGGGTTTAGGAGGAAATATAACAGCAGTCTTCCATTACCGCAGCAGTAGTTCAACAGCTATGTTAGACTGCTGAGTTACTACCTTTCTCTTTTTGACATTAATTTTAAGGAAATACAACACTGAACACAGAAGCAACCATACTGCATCAGAAGAAAATGCAAATAACCTCAGATTTTGTTCAAGACAGTGGTCTAAACCAAGTGGTTAGTGAATAATTTAAGAAAGGTTATGTATACAATGGTACTTTGCTGTAACACTCACAGGCCCTGCTAATTTGTACTCAGGGACCTTCTGAGCCAGAAGTGATTTCTTTTTTATATAATGACCTTTGATAAGTCGTTCTTCTATCAGTTTGTCCAACGCTGTTGTAATTCCACAAACATCCAGCATCCACAATGCTCTGTAGCCAGAAGCTCCATATTTTCCTATTTCTCAGTTACTTCTTTTGATGCCCTCAGCTCTTGTACTAGAAGAGACAATCAACTCCCAATTTACATTTTTCACACATCCAGAATTCTGCAAACCTCTCTCACTCTCTTACCACCCCATTCCCAATCATCCCCACCATCACCTTTTTCAGGTTAAATACTGTCTCACATACATAAGCCATCGCACACCTTAAGTTTCTAGCTCTGTTATACTCTTTTTGAGATGGAAATATCAAAATTGCACACGTACAGGCATTGAAATGGACTTATATTCTCAGTTGGGTTCTTGAC
Source organism: Haliaeetus leucocephalus (assembly GCF_000737465.1). Classification (NCBI taxonomy): domain Eukaryota; kingdom Metazoa; phylum Chordata; class Aves; order Accipitriformes; family Accipitridae; genus Haliaeetus; species Haliaeetus leucocephalus. Next base: position 3,586,071 of record NW_010973188.1, read on the forward strand.
AATTTCTCTAGTAATTGCTTATATGATAACTACTGAGCATTTAGCTGTTATTTCCTATTTCTAGCACAACTCCAAGATCTCATTCTGGTATTATGAGTCAGTTCAGAGTCCAGTATACCAGGCTCCAACTCCACTAAATTCTTATGAGTGCTTCAAATTAATTAAACGCATTCTCACATTCTCCCAATAACTGCTTCTACATAGGAAAGTTGAAGTAGAACAGACTAGATCCATTCATGTTTAAGTTATATTTAAAAGTGAAACTATTCTTTAGGATGCCTTTTCAAATTCTTTAGAGAAGCTGGCAAAATTGAAAGATCTTATATGTTTAAGACACCTATTTGCAGCATAGGAATACTTGAACATGGTGACTATGTAAGTTTAACCTTAGTTCTGTCACTAAAAGGGGACATTCAAAAAAACTAAGTTAAGCCTTGTAAGACAGGTCTTGCCAGGCTCCTTCTACAGGTAATAGGAAGCAGGTTCCTCCAAAAGTTCAGAGTAAGGACTTTTCCTTTCTCTGTATTGAATGGAGAGGGAACCTAAGATTATTTGTTGAAAAATGCTAATCTTGTTAATTCTGACTTACAAAAGCTATAGGAAACTGAACAAAAAAAATCCATTATTAAAAAAGTCTATCGAGCAGTGTTGCATGTCATCGTTTACATCACAATATGAATCTAGGATCCCATAGAAGACAGGTCAACTAAGTCTATCCCAGTGTTTCTCCACAATAACCACAACGCCTTCTTGCTCTCCAATAAAACACTCCATATCTTCCCAGTCTTCACTGCCACCTGCCCAGTTTCCTTCTTCTCTAACCCCTTCTAACCTTCTCCCCATTGTAATCCAGCTACCCCATTACAGTTCTCAGTCCCATTCCTCACCCTCCCAGCTCTTCCTTTCCATAAGGAGTTTTGCATGATAAAGTCTCTGTAGCCTGTTGCCCTGTAAACAGAGTTTATCAAACTCTTCTCCTACAGCTGCCAAATGCTCAGGCAAGATGCTGATTGCTTCACACTCAGTCTGGTCAAGGACATGCAGTGGATCAAACAGTTTTCCCTCCATGAACTGTACAGTGGACTGAAGAACTGCCGACAGACTGTATGCTGTGTAAGTCTTCACTAACCAGCACTTGAGACTGGGTATGTGTTTTCACTAATGCTACTAATTTTCAAGACTACTTAAACGATAAGCAAATTCCCTCCTCACTTAAGTTACACATTCAAAAAATTAACAATAAAATACTCACTGAACAGCCCTGGCAAACACCTCAAGAAAATTTTAAACAGAATAGTGTTTGTATTTATGTGACAGATGAGTTATTATTTCCACAATTTTACACTTTTAATCCAGGCTGTAAAACAAAAGCTGTTCTTTCTCCCCTGCTTCTTGTGCATCATCCTTATCTGTGGAGCGCTCTTTCCCCTAACATACATGCAAATCTTCCAAATTAATGTTTTGCATATACCAGATTCCCTGTCTATTTTTGGACCAGCAGTGTGCACTGGGTCCTTTACCAAATCCTGATACTCTTCCCAAAGACAAGGCAGCAAGGAATTGGGTCAATACACAGTCCAGTATTTGACTCCACAGAAACCAAAAGCTGCCAAGTGTTAGCATCCACATGTACTTCACAAACGGAATAACTGGGGGCAATAGCTGTTCTTTCTTGAACTGTCCACTCAGTGACAGGCACTCATGTGGTGACTGTAAGCAGTCATTGCAATTAAGAGAGCATTAACTATTTAAAGGACAGCTTTCTAACAACAGAACACGATACTGTGGCATCACTTAAGAACCATCAGGAAAGTGAACTGATCCATGTGTAAATTTTTTATTTAAAAATTAAAAAAAAAAAAGGTGAGCAGCTACTGATCCCAGTGGAATAGACAACATGCAACAAGCTATCTCACAGCATGACCTAGGACAGACTGATATGCTCAAAAGTTGTCCTAGAGTCCACATTGTTGTAAGCCTTATCTCCATCTCCAAGACAGCCTAAGAAGCATTTTTTTTAAAGACATCATACTGTTCAGGGAGAATTAAAGAATCCTCAAAACAGCAAGAATGGACAGCTTTGTTTCCTGATTTGAAAGTAACTTGGAAAGAAAACCTGAAATAACAGATCAACACCATACCAAAAAATCAGACATAATCATCATTAAAAGCTTGAGAGAAACAATTAAGGTGAATCTTCAGTCTAGGACAGACTTTTCTTATACTGTTTTATAAAACTCTAGGTGTTGCATTTCACTCAAGCTCAAGTTATGGATACCAGTGCAATAGTAACCATAAAAATAGTTATAAACAATATAACTAAAGACTCAGAAAGGGTTTCTACTGAGCCAGCTAACATTATGGTGGGCTGCTAGAAAGGACCAATTACAGGACAAGAGAGTATACTAGATCCAAACCACTGATCACAATGATGTTCAGAATAGTAAAAAGATCAGGGCTTCTAAAGATCACTAGGCTGGGCAATCCAAAGCAAAAACCTTCTCCACATTCCCATTACTTCCAGGCCAATAGAGATTTTCCTGCTTCCTTTCATAATGTCCTGGACTTGAACTAATCAATTATCTCTGCCAGAACATATTTCTGCCAAGTTTTTTCTGTATTTTGTATATTACAGTATACCATATGACTGAGAGCTGAGTTGAAGGGTTTACCACATAAGCATATTAAAAGCTGTCTTCACCAAAGCTGGGCCACAATCAGCACTGAGGCTGAAAATCAGTATCTTCCCGAGGATTGTTCATATCAATGAGAAACGCCTTAACTATCTGTGAGATGGAATGGGGCAGGAAGTCAAAGTTCAAATCCCTGACACGGAGCACAGTATTTCCTCTTCGGGTCAGTAAGAAGTATTTCAAGATACATCTTCCTGCAAAAGACCTTTTTAAAGTCCATTTGCAGAGGGCTAGGAAATTTCTGATTATCTGACATCAAAGCATTCTACAACCCTTAATAATATAGTGCCATTGTTGCAATGACAGCCACAAATCCATCAGCCCAGATATGAATGATCTGTCAATAAAATGAAAAATGTTGTGCTATCTTGTCTGGCAACATAACATATGCCTGCATCGCTGTCTGCTGTTACTTCTGGATCACTGCAGTAAACATAGTAATGCAAACATCCCTTTAAAGGCATGTGAAAAGAAGAGATCTCTATTTTTACTCTATTTGAGCTTCTGCAGAAGATAATACAGATGTGCTTCCACAGAGCCTGGAGATATCAATTAATGGCATCTTGACAGTCTGGCAAGATGCATGGCAAGTAAGAAGGGATAACTGACATACTCTGATTAAGCTAGCAGACAAATGGAACACACAGCGGTCTAGAATCTTTACTGGTATGAAACACTGAACTGAAATCTAACAATTCACCTATTCTGTTCTTTGAAGTGCTTAAGGCTCTTCATGAATGACCTTAAGATCACATAAATCAACAGAATGATCTCTCTGAGAAGCATTTTACCCAGATTAGCATTGTCATCCAAGTATACTCAAACACAAGGTGGGCTGTAGCAGATCACTAGATATTTGACAACACTCCCCATGCGATGAGAAAGTAAACAAGGAGAAAATTCTGTATTAATTGCAACAGCCTTCATTATTAATATTTGCCTCATAATTGAACAAATGAAAATAAGAGCCAAGAAGATGAAGAAACTCGCCCCAATTTTGAGGAATGACGGAGACAACTTGAGCAGTATTACCACAGTGAGCTTGACACAGTTGAAACTGCTGATGATGTCTTCAAATAATTCAAGCCTAGAATTGGATGGCAGAGTATCCCAACAGTTTCTTCCTAGAGATTATAAGAAGCGTACACTCGCTCTATGACTTCCAAGCCGCAAAAGAGAATCTTTTCTTCTTGTTTTGCCTCCTGCATCACATCGAAAGTAATCAAAAAAGAAACAGAACTGGGTATCCCTTGATAGATTTCCAAGGCTCCATAATTCAAAGTGAGCCAGCTGAAGACAAACAGGACTTCCCAAAAGGGAATGCTGACAGATAGATGATGGTGTTGAACTTGCTGCCACAGGTGAGCCTCCTGGGCTGGGACCTATTTCATTCTAAATTCTTCTATTGGAGGAACAGCGGTTGAGGGCCTCTGGTGACAATGTAGACTCTCAGTTTCCCCTACAGGAACTGGTACATATGTACAATGAACAGATCTTTTCCTGTATGGATTCAGAAGTCTGTAGTTTGATTACTGTTAGGGTCTCTATAGTAATTTAGAAGGCTTTAGCTATGAAACACTGCATTTTAGTGAACAAGGCTCCGAAGCTATTGCTATGTCAAATTAATCTAGAAAAACCTACATTCAAGAAACATTCAAGATGGTCACTGTCCATCTGACAGTACATCCTATTGTGTTCCTGGCCAAGCTTCTCTGGGAATTACAGCACTGTCCAGTTCAAGCAGTTTTCTTATTTTATTTGTAAATAAAAGGAACTGATAAATCAAACATCTCTGTGAACACTAAGAGAGTCACTCAAGATTATTCTGGAAGTTTGTTTTGATTCTTCAGTGGGGGGTTGTCCGGCTTTTTTGTTTTGGGTTGGTTTTTTTGGTTTTTTTTTTTGAGGCAGAGGAAAAGGCTCATCCTTAGTGCTGTATTTGAAGAATGATCATTCATGCTCTTTGGCCACTAGTGTTCAATGTGAAACTGAAAGCACACAAATATTTAAATGCCTAAGAGGGAAAATAAAGTAGTTGATAGACTTGCATGACAGATTCAAAACTAGTCCTGACTAACCACTACTAGCAAACACGCAAATGCATAATATCCAGTAATCACAAGAATTGTCCTTGCACTCCCAGTCTGGCTCTCTGAAATGCATAGTGTGCATGCAACGGCCTTGGTATAATAAAATGGACAACCTTGTGACCAGGTAAGACAAAGATTAATGTTAAAGGATCACCTGATTTTCCCCTTACCAATGGTATTCTTATTCACTGCCATGCTCCAGGCTGTTGCAAATGATCACCTGGCCCTCTAATAGGCCTACAGTGCCCATACAAGAAACAGTTAAAGATGATCACACACTTTCAAGAGAGATCTGATGAAGATTCAGTGTAGTATAATAATAATCATCATAATCCTTATTGGATTCCTACAGTTTGGACTGAGAAGAACAAACCCTGGATCATCACATACATCAGACCAATGATGTTCGCATGAGAAACTGAAGCACGCAGACCAGAGACTACATCCTAATGCTTGGACTTGATCTGTAACTGAACTGTCTTTTGGCTGTGAATCTTCTGTCTTGCTCTTTTACACACGATAGAGAGCAATCTGCATTTATGTTCTAATAAAGGCAACCTCCACTGCTCTACCAGATTCAGTATTCCACAGGTTCTGTCTTTTCACTGAGAATGAGCTCAAACCTTAATGTATTGTGGCAGTGAGCTGCAACTACAAATAAAAGCAACACTGAGGCCTGGTGGTGTTTCCTTTTCTCTGCCCCTGCCTTGATGGGGGATCCTTTTTCTTGCTCTGCTTTCTAGAAAGAGAGGCCTGGTATGTTTTGTTTTTCCTCAGGTAATGAGCAATAGCATTTCTGTCCAACATAAATCCTTTGCCCAGGCAAAAGACCTACAGCCCTAATTACCAAGGAGGACAAGCAGTCTCCCAAGAGAAGCAGTTTTAGTTCCCAGGGACTCTATTTTTAGTTATAGCACCAGAAGTCCCTGAAGCAACAATATCCTTTGACCTGTCATTTTTGGCAGGGGAGGGAGCAGCAACAGAGTTGGTCCACAGGTCTGAGTGTCCAGCTACTACTACCTTACATGAAAAGAGCTCACACTATACAGAGTGGCAGACGTCAGAGAACAGTTGAATTCCATTTTCCTCCTCTTCCCAAAGAAGGGCTGAGGAGGGAGAGAACAAGAGTGAACACGGTTGCTAACAGCCCCAACAGACACCAACCGCTGAGATGAACCAGATTTCCGACAGGCATGCCGGTCAGAATCTATAAGGACATTCATTCAAAGTTTCTTCAAACTAAACTAAGGTTATAATTTTTTTTCCAGTAATGTAATCATCAGCTACACTGCACAGATAAAATTTGGGTAGATTGCAAGCAAATCTGTTGTTTCATGGGAGGAGGAGTAGAATCCATCTTTTACAATCATGCTCACAAAGAAGACTGACACTAAAGGAAGTATACAAGACTGAACGTATGTAACAGAAGCAAAGCAGTAAGTTATTTTTAAATAGTCACTGTTTAGGGGAGAATTGCCATTAGCATTCTGAATACTAAATCAAATCCCTTGCAAGGATTCTATCACAGAGAAGTATAAAACAACAGCTTAGGCTTTGATTTACAGTTCAATTCTTTTTCTGTTCATGAGAATTAAACATCTACACAGACAACCAACCACAGATTAAGTCCTTGATTTATGCCCTCTTCATCCACAACTTAAAAGCAATTCTCAAATTCTCGCAATAGCTTGAAGAAAAGTAAAAAATGAAGTTATTAACAATAAAAGCACTTTAGGAGAGAGCACAGTACAAGAAACAATTACAGAAGCAGTGATCTGAATTCTGAACAAAGTGGGAAGCATCACACAAAAGTCTCATTTTCAATACAAGCAATCAACAACAAAAGCAGCTGACAGCTTCTTAATAATTCCACAAAACTTTCTTATTGCCCCAAACACTTAACCCTTACACTTTACAATGGACCACCATTAACTTATGAAAGGAAATCACAGATTTTTGTCCTGTTCTCTTCCGTTTTACATTGTAATAGAGGTGCTGGTTTTCAAGGTGAAAGTACACTCATTACCTAGACTATGGCACCTCCATACAATTCTTAACATTACTATGCCACATTCAGGTGGCAAACATCAACCCTTGGCTACCACCACTCAGCAAAGCTAGGTCTTATTAGTAATGCCCAACTATACAACTCTAAGGAGAGCCTGATGTGGAAACACACAACTAGGAAGAATGGTATCTTTCTAGGGCTGGTCTCACAACACACTAAATAAGCCCCCTGCTCTCGCCAATATTCTGACAAGTACCACAATTTCAGAACCATTAATGAACCAGGAACAAAAGCTGTTAACGGCATACAGATCTTTTGCTATAGAGCCAGCTTGTAAACAGTACAAAAACATCAATGTGCAATGAAGAAAGTTGCTTCGTGGTTATGGAGATGCTACAGTCTTAGCCTCCATGAAGTCAGTACATAATCATGCCTCCTTGACATAAGAGCAGGGATACTGTTACTAGCGCCAGAGAAAGTCAAGATACTCAGCAGCCTGAGGAACTATGCAAACATATATAAAAACATACCCTCAAATAACTTTATGAAGGGCTCTGATCTTAAATAATTCTGAGCTATGAGACAAGTGACACCTGTAAGAAATAAGCCTTCTTAACAAACCCAGATTAAGGCTCAAGAAATAAATTACTACAGCATCAGTTATCAATAAGAACTAGAAGTACACCTATCCCGCATAACGCATTTCTCCTAACCTTTGGAAGGTTCGACATTATGTTATCCACAAGCACATCTAACAAACCAAAATGAAAAAATACAGCCCTATACATCACAGGCTTCCATCCCGGTTTAATCCTTTAGTAACCACGCCAATACATTTTACAGAAGAAAAACGCCTGCGTGCTGCCCACACGAGTATCTCTGACCCGAAGAGTAGGAACCGTTCGTGCTTGAAAAACAAGAAGAGGTGAAAAAGAGCCAGGGGAACCCCCCGGCACCAAGGGCCTGAACCAAGCCCGGCCTCTCCCCCCGCGAAACCCCCCCCCCCGCCACTACACCTGTTTTCAGGCGAGCCTCGGGCCCGCCTCCCCGCGACTCCCCAGCGCCGCGATCGCGCC
>NW_010973188.1:3593989-3594198 GCF_000737465.1 Haliaeetus leucocephalus
GCCGCGGCCCAGGGCCCCGGCAGGCCGCGGGGGCCCCGCGCTCACCGTTGAGTGCCGACGCCTGCAGCGTGGCCCCCGAGGTGCCGTCGATGACTTTGATGGCGCCGCGAGCGGTCACGGCCAGGATGGCGTTGAGCGCCGGGTGGTAGCAGAGGCTGCAGAGACCGTCGGCGTCGCAGCGCAGGCAGCCGTCCCGCAGCAGCAGCCAC
>NW_010973188.1:3594266-3594511 GCF_000737465.1 Haliaeetus leucocephalus
CGCCGCCGCCGCCGAAGAGCAGGAGGCCGCCGCAGCCATCTTCCCGGCCGCTGCCGCCGCCGCCCTCAGGACAAGAGGCCCGGGGGGAGCCGCTCACTGACAGTCCCTGGAGGAGCCGCCGCCGCCGCCAGTCACCATCCGGGTCCGGGTAGAGGGGGAAAGGGAGAGCGCCAGCGTGAGCAGGAAGTGATACAACCGCGCCGGATGCGGAACCGACCGCCGGCCCTAACACTGAGGGGGGGGGG